>NC_084748.1:19834936-19987436 GCF_033978785.1 Entelurus aequoreus
GGCTCTCCCTTAGAGATAGGGTGAGAAGCTCTGCCATCCGGGGGGAGCTCAAAGTAAAGCCGCTGCTCCTCCACATCGAGAGGAGCCAGATGAGGTGGTTCGGGCATCTGGTCAGGATGCCACCCGAACGCCTCCCTAGGGAGGTGTTTAGGGCACGTCCGACCGGTAGGAGGCCACGGGGAAGACCCAGGACACGTTGGGAAGACTATGTCTCCCGGCTGGCCTGGGAACGCCTCGGGATCCCCCGGGAGGAGCTGGACGAAGTGGCTGGGGAGAGGGAAGTCTGGGCTTCCCTGCTTAAGCTGCTGCCCCCGCGACCCAACCTCGGATAAGCGGAAGAAGATGGATGGATGGATGGAAGTACAGGCCAAATGTTTGGACACACCTTCTCCTCATTCAATGCGTTTTCTTTATTTTCATGACCATTGTAGATTGTCACTGAAGGCATCAAAACTATGAATCAACACATGTGGAGTTATGTACTTAAAAGAAGGTGAAAAACTGAAAACATGTTAACATTCTAGTTTCTTCAAAATAGCCATCCTTTGCACTAGGGTTGGGTATCGAGAATCGAGTATCGATTGGAACCGGGACTAACTTTCCGATTCTCCCGGAATCGTTCAAAAGTTTAAATTTCGATTCCTAGTTTCGATACCCAGTCCGCCGACCGGAAAAAAATATGTCCGCCGACCGGAAGAAGAAGCCGCTGAACACCAACAAAGAAGCGCCCACCGCCGGAAGTGTTAGCATAGCCGAGTGAGTCAGTCAAGCTCAAGTATGGATAGCGGGCGTCGGCGGTCGAAAGTGTGGCTTTACTTTACAAAAAAAATGAAATAACCGCGAAATAACAGAGCTCCATGTCCATCAAGAAACAAGTGGAGAGAGAGCTGCAGATGTACCAGGACGTTCCACCGATACTTATGTCTGACGACCATGCTGCATGGTGGTGGAACCAACAAAAGACTTATCCTTTGCTGTCAGATCTCGCTTTCTCCTATTTATGCGTTCAAGCTTCTTCCACACCCAGCGAACGTGTATTTTCCACAGCAGGAGACACTATCTGTCCAGAACGCTCACGCATCCTGCCTGAGAAGGCGGATATGGTCATTTTCCTAAACAAGAACTGTCTCTGATTTTATACTGTACCTGCTGCTAATCTGGACTGGGTTTTGCAAGTTGTTTCTTATTGTTTATCTGCTTTTCTGCACCAGGTTAGCCCATCAGTGGGAGCACGGTAACATTTTTAAGTACCTGCAGCATCATACACTTGTGTGTGTAAATGTGTTTTCATGAGGTTTCCTGCAGCATCATACACTTATGTGTAAAGGTGTTTTCATGAGGTTTCCTGCAGCATCATACACTTATGTGTAAATGTGTTTTCATGAGGTTTTCAAAAATAAAGCTCTCTTGAGGAAAGTGTACCCCTGGGATAATGTATTCATAATTTATAATATTTATATTCAAGTTCATAGATTTGATATTTATATTCTAGTTGAAAACAGCCCTGTGAGGAATTTATAGTAAAGTTCATAAAACGTTAATAGAATTAAAATTGATGGGGAATGTCAGACTCTTTCATTCAGAAAGACTGTAGTTTAGCTAGCTCATTTAAAATATCCTAAACTTTTTTTTGACCCTGCCTCTTAAAAGAATCGGAATCGAGAATTGTCAGGAATCGGAATCGAAACAAAGAATCGGAATCGTTCGAATTCAAACGATACCCAACCCTACTTTGCACTGATTACTGCTTTGCACACTCTTGGCATTCTCTTAATGAGCTTCAAGAGGTAGTCACCTGAAATGGTTTTCACTTCACAGGTGTCCTAGTTGTGATGCCTTCAGTGACATCTACAATGTAAATAGTCATGAAAATAAAGAAAACACATTAAAATCTGTCCAAACTTTTGGCCTGTACTGTAAATATTCCTAAAGTTCAAGTATATCGATCTGTGGTTGGGGTGCTTGCTTTGCAAGAGATAGGTGTCGATCCAAGATCGTTTTTAAAAGGGAATCGCACAATTTGATCAATACTAGAAAAAGGACAACATTGGATTTCAGAACGGCAGACTTTATATGAAGTTTAACACTTGTAATAATAAAGGTTTTGAACGTTAAGTCTATTTTCTCGTCTGTGGCGTCATCAGAACAAAAATGGCGGATATCTACAGTGGTGAAGAAGGGTCATAACAAACGCAACAAGACTGTGTAATATCTGTGATATGTGAATGTTGTCTGTCTATCTGTGTTGGCCCTGCGATGAGATGGCGACTTGTCCAGGGTGTACCCCGCCTTCCGCCCGATTGTAGCTGAGATAGGCTCCAGTGCCCCCCGCTATCCCAAAGGGAATAAGCGGTAAAAAATGGATGGGATGGATGTTTGTCTCTTTGCCTTTAAGAGTAAGTGTTGTTGTGTGTGACGTGTGTTGCAATGTTTAAAATGTGAGCAGAAAACATTTCCTATTGGTAATTCAAGCTAAAGTGTTGGTTGCACCTTATTCAAAAAAGGTGTCAATGCTTTGCTGTAAAATTTGGATCTATAATTCGTTTACAACAGGAATAAAGGAAACTTCACCGGCAGTATCCACTATTTATTTAACACTCATAGTGATTGATTTTTTTTTCTTTGCTAAAAAGTTACTGAATCGATTTCAACGCACTGAATCATTTCGGATGATGCCTTCAGTGACTATCTACAATCGTCATGAAAATAAAGAAAACACATTGAAATGAGAAGATGTCCAAACTTTTGGCCTGTACTGTATATGTGCTTGTTTTACTAAAGGATTGTGAATTTTAGGCAATTTTTTTAAAGTGCTTTTCCCCTTTAACTATAAGAGCTTTCCTGACAAACATGTGGGGAAACATGGACAAGAATTTCAGCAGACTCCAAAAACAAGGTTGAAAAGTATCCCAACCCACAAACAGAAATAATGTTTTTTCATCAATGTGTTTCTAAACATTCAATAAAACAAACGTAAAAAGGTTGTGGTTCCAGTCTGAAAGGTGGGAAAACTGCAAAGGTCTGCAGTGTTTCTGTGTGTGTGTTCCTGTAGAACATGTGAACAAGCGTGGGAGGAGAGAATGTGGTTTGCAGCCACCCCAGATTAAAAACAACCAGTATGTGTGCACAGGAACCGAGGGGCAAGGGTGAGAGGAAGCAAATGAAGACATAAGAGCTTTAAAACGTAACACAAAATCCCATCAAAGAAAAGAAGCAAAGATGAATGCAGTAAAGGAAACAAGAGGAGTTGTGTTCACTTAATGTCCAAGACACATGCCAGTGATGTCACGCTTAGTAAGTCGACATCACAACGCTGCATGCGTGCTTGCGCTTACTGGTGAATATATATACTGTAGAACTCATGCAAGTGTTTCAGCGGACACTACGCTCTGGCCACCAAGATCATCTACGCCACATTAGTGCTTCCTAGTGAAACCAGAGAAGCGGAGAACACGGACAAGGGGGAGGAAAGGAGGAAGGCCTTGGATTCATGAAAACTCAGCCGCCCACACTCCAGCCTGCCAGGAGTTGGGCCGGACAACACTACAAGTGTGTCTGCGCGCACACGTACGTGTGTGTGTGTGTGTGTGTGTGTGTGTGTGTGTGTGTGTGTGTGTGTGTGTGTGTGTGTGTGTGTGTGTGTGTGTGTGTGTGTGTGTGTGTGTGTGTGTGTGTGTGTGTGTGATAGAGACATTCCTAAGCAAGGTAGACGCGAATAAACGAACACAACCAAAGACAGGCTGTCCTGAGCTCTTATGTTTTTTGGACTAATGAACCCCTCGCAGTGCACCTCGGTCTCACAGCTGTACGCTTGCTGCCGATTAAGTAATCACATCTGACTGGTTGTTAGGGGGAAATAAAAAGTACATGTTTGAAGATAACACTGTGGCCTGTTGCTTGACAAATACACAGTCGGGGGAAAAAAAGGCCACTGTTTTCAGCTTGGCCAATGAATGAACAACTGCCGATTGAGCCTTTAGCCATAAAAACTGTGTTGAAACACAACTAGTAGAAAATGTGTTTCCTTGTGAGAAAAAGAGCTAAAACTTTATGGATATAACATAACTTTTAGCAAACACGTAGTAACTAAATTAGACAACATATTCTATATGCATAGGTGGGGAGAGTAGCCAAAAATTGTACTCAAATCAGAGTACTGTTATTTTAGAGTCATATGACTTAAGTAAATGTAAAACACAGTCATCAAAATAAGCATTCAGTGAAAAAACTACAACTTCTGAGTAACCTCTTATTTATTTAGACACCAACAGCAGTGTGTGCGTGTGTGTGCACACACAAGAAAGAGAGAGAAAGAGATGTTAACTTCACCATTATTGATAATCAGCATGAAACAACAGCATCATACCTATTGTTGAGTTACACAGCATTACAACATGCACACAATGACTTCCTGTTCAGTGTAAAGTGAGCTTCAAAATAAAATAAGGCCAGTATAAACATGGATTCTACCACAGCAACTTATAGAAAACACCCATGTATTTATTTTAGATGAATAGCTCCGATAAAGTTAAAAAAAAATGCTCCACCGGGGCGAGATTACCCATACGTGTTCTATTTGTAACAAATGTTCTGCAAATGGGCCGCACAGTGGCACACCGGTTAGTGCTCGTGTCTCACAAGAAGGTCCAGGGTTCGATTCCCGGGTTTGAGCTTCCCCAAAGTCAGTTGCAAAGTAAGGTGTGCACAAAGTTAAAAATAAAACTTAAAAAGAAAATAAATTGTACATTAAAATTTGTTATCTGCATCGATCTTGAGAAGCAAGATCTGTATCGTTATCAGGTTGATAAAAAACAATACAGAGCATATCAACAAGACATACAACAAAATTGGTGCAGTAGACATGTTAGGTAATAAATATCATATGAAAGGAATCTAAAGAAAAATATGCACAGATGGGAGAAAGCAATGTCAACAAAGTGCTGCAGGTTGAAAAATAACCTATTTGTCAGATGAAAGCGACCCAATCGTTCAGACTGCAGTCGCATCCGATAAATAATATATACAACCACATACGAAAGAGGCCTAGGTCGGATTTGAAAAAAAATCATATGGGTAAAAAAGTCGGAATTGACCTGCAGTGTGAATGAACATAGCCTAAAAGACTTATCACGCATGCTGGGCATCAAGCTAAAAGGCTGGCGGCTGTCAACTCTATGTCCAGAGCAAGCTCTTAAGGTGTTAGTTGTTTACAAACATACACTTGGCCAAGTTACATAAAAATACTATTCATACTTGAGCTTGGTAAAATAATCGACGTGACCGATTATGAATCGATATATTTTAATTTTTAGCAATATCGATTCATAAGGCTTAATATCGATTAGCTGGCCAGCCGTACTCGGGAGTAATTTTATTTATATATTAATCTGCAATTTGCAGTGATGGAATGTTGCAATACAATTACACTTTCACTTGCAGTTTCTTTTTGATATTAAAATTGCACATTTGAGACTTTGAAGGAAGTTTGAAATGTCCAAGGTTTTTATGATGAAGAAGTGCATTTGTATTTTGTAACAAATGTGGGACAATTTCGATATTTAGGTGTAGATCTAATCGAATCAAATCATGATTAATCGATTTACAATATAACCCTACGAATCGAAATCAAACCGATTTGGGAAATTGACCATGACACCCAACCCTAATTCATACTAGTACAGTATTTTGTATACCATCAGTGAAAGTCAGACACCATTTTCATGCTTTGCAGTAAATTTACTGTTACCATCCCGAACTCTCTGTCCCTCTCTCCGCCAGCTCATGGACCAAACAAGCTCATACTTGCTTCCTGTGCTCCTGGATATCATCAGGGAAAATCCGCACACCAGAAAGAATTTGTAAATATAGCACATAATGACTTTCATAATGAAAATCTAATCTAAAAATATATTATTGTACAAGTACCAGAGCTGAGTTAAGTACAACACTTCAGAAGTAACGTCAAACTTAAGACCTTTTGACGAGTCTCTTTGGTACTGAAGCAGTATTTGGTAGACCCCAATGCAAGTTATTTTGAACCAGGTACCAGAATTTATTTCGATACAGTTATAGTCACCAAATTTATCATGGTTATCATTAATAATCACAGCCACACAGTATACTTTCTTGGCAGATAAAAATATGTTATATGGTAATATCGGTCTGGCTACTTAGCAGCCATATTATGTTTATTTGACTGTTTAAATATGTTTATTTTATTCCGTTTTAATTTATAAAAGTCTTAGTGGCTTTTTTTAATGACAAAGAATAAAAGGGTGTTGGTTGTGTCACGTCCGGTTTGTGTGACGTCTTGCAAATTCACTTCCTGTTGTCATATTCCTTCGAGTATTGATCGATTGCTCTGTTCTTAGCCAGTAGGTTTAATGAGCACAATGGAATATCTTAGTTGCTCAGACAGTAACTTGTGTATACAAGTTTAGATTAAGAAATGTTGTTTTTTAATGGGGAAAGAGGTTAATGTGGCATGTATTCATGTTTGCAGTTAAGCTAGCTAGTGCGAGCTTGCTTATCTAATAAATGAGCAGTGTCACCGGTCCTTGAGTTAATCAAAGTGTTATCAACCACGGTTTTACGATCATTTTAATTTAAAACAGTAATACAACTAACAGATATATGGAGGCTAGATTTCACAGAGAAACTGTCACTTACCCGATTGTGAAATTCTTCATATCAACATGGATCAACAGAATGAAACTTAAAAAATGCTCTGGCGGTGGTTTATATTTCAAGATCGCTGCTTCCTTTATTTTGCTCTCAATAGGCCCTCTTTCACCTCTAGTTCCTGGAACTATGGGTTCCTGTAGAAGTGTGGGGTTTGTGTTACCACCGCATTTAACAGTTCAGGGTAGTTTATACAAATCAGGTTGATGACGTATGGAGGAGTAGTTATAATTAATATACAAAACGATATGATTTAAAAAGTAAAGTCAACTGAATTATTAATAAAAATTAAGGCTTTTGTCTGCAACGTCCAACAGTCAGAAAGTCGTCCTCTCAGTAAATAATGAATTCATGAGGGTCAGGCGATTTCTTTTGGTTCATTTCAGCTGTAAATAACAATATAAAAAGAATAAATGTCAGTGTTTAGCTCACGCCGACAACACGAACACATCGGCTTTAGCTTTAGCGTTAGCTTGTTAGCATTAGCATTCTGTCAAGTCAGGTTGAGGCTAATAACTACACAAACGGAGTGTCAGTAACTACTTTAACATTTAATAAAGTAAATTGTTAATATTTGATGTCATTTACCGTTTAAAAGAGTCCGTCCACTTCTCTTAGCTTTGCGTATCGAAATTAAGTTTGTAAAAAATAGACAGACTGCATATAGTTTAAAGCTGAGTAAAAACACTGCAAGAATGTTTCACTAATCAGCGTTCTTCAACACACAGATGCGCCACAAAAGTTCCTGCAAGTCAAAAGTTCCTTCCGTTCTTCTTTCTCTCTGTCGTCAAAGTTTTAGGAATGCCCTCAACTGTGTTTAACCAATCAGCGTTCCACAGCACAGCTTGCCCCCAATAAGGTTCCGGTAACATTCCAAAAGTCCCACGGAGCTGGAAGGAACTTCGAAAAAATCCATAAGAACTAAATCTACCTGGGTAGTTTTTGGTGAAAACCCAGGGGGAACTTTATTTACATATGGGTAAATGGGAAAGTTCCTGTAAAAGTTTCAATAAATTTGGGTATCGATCCAATACCAAGTAGTTACAGGGTCCTACATTGGTCATATTAATAGTCCTTCTGCGTCCAGGGATGTACTTACAAAGTTTATAAACAAAAACAAAAGATTTTGTGATGGTAAAAAATCTCCAAATAATCAAAATAATTTCGACTATATGTGGCTCTCGAACTTGGTATCGGTACAGTCAATATTTGTTTACATTCAGGAGCACCACATTGCTGTTAGCGGTTAGCTATTGTATCCTTCTACGGTGTGTAGCGAAGCATGTTTAGCTATTCTTCATCCTACAGGTATGATATTTGTAAGAAACAGAGTTTATTTGTCACCAAAGAGCCGAGAATTAGTGACATTCAAGTAGCTGAAACACTTTGAAGGGACGTTAGCCGCTAGCTAGCGAGGACTCTGCAGTGCATTTCGGAAGCATTTGTTCTTTTGTCATTGTCAAATTTGCTGGGCATCAACAAGCATTATCACAATATAATGATAGTATTAAAAACTGTACTGTCTGACAAATGTACAAAACCCAAAACCAGTGAAGTTGGCATGTTGTGAAATTTGTAAATAAAAACAGAGTACAACGATTTGCAAATCATTTTCAACTTTTCCTTGCCCGTATGTGGGCTCTGTACCGAGGATGTCGTTGTGGCTTGAGTTTGAGTTTGAGTTTATTTCGAACATGCAAGCATACTTGTACAGCCCTTTGAGACACTTGTGATTTAGGGCTATATAAATAAACATTGATTGATTGATTGATTGAACTTATATTCAATCGAACACACTGCAAAGATAAGATATTTAATGTTCGAACTGAGAAAAAAAAAATGTTTTTAATTTAATGGCAGCAACACATTGCAAAAAAGTTGGCACAGGGGCATTTTTACCACTGTGTTGATGGCCTTTCCTTTTAACAACACTCAGTAAACGTTTGGGAACTGAGGAGAACAATTTTTGAAGCTTTTCAGGTGGAATTATTTCCCATTCTTGCTTGATGTACAGCTTAAGTTGTTCAACAGTCCAGGGTCTCCGTTGTTGTATTTTAGGCTTGATAATGCGCCACACATTTTCAATGGGAGACAGGTCTGGACTACAGGCAGGCCAGTCTAGTACCCGCACTCTTTTACTATGAAGCCACGCTGTTGTAACACGTGGCTTGGCCTTGTCTTGCTGGGGCGTCCATGATCACGTTGCTTGGATGGCAACATATGTTGCTCTAAAACAGGGGTCACCAACCTTTTTGAAACCAAGGGCTACTTCTTGGGTACTGATTACTGCGAAGGGCTACCAGTTAGATACACACTTAAATAAATTGCCAGGAGTAGCCAATTTGCTCAATTTACCTTTAACTCTGTTATTATTAATAATTAATTATATTTATCTTTGTGGAAACACTGATCATCTTAATGATTTTTCACAATAAATATATATAGAAACAGATAAATATCAATATGCAACACTTTATTTTTATATTTTCTCTAAGTGCACATTTTTCAAATTGAACATTTTCAAATGATCACTTCTAAGACAGTCTTGTGAAATCACAATATCCCATTTTAACTAGCTAGCCACTAACATTTTTTTAACAAATCATGAATTACTTTGCACCATGTTTGTACAAATAATAACTCATGTAAAATACAAAAGTAAACTCTCAAATTTTTAAATCATGTCACACTTTGAACTGGACACCAAATCTGTTATCTGTTTCTTTGTCAGTTAGTGGGAAGCCTGGCATTGCATGCTGTTAACTAGTGAGTTGTACTCTGGTGTGTAACTTGACACTGCAACTCTGAGTGAGTCTTGCAGATGTGCATCAGTGAGGCGTGTTCTGTGTTTGTTCTTGATGAAGTTCATGTCAGAAAAGGCTGATTCACAAAGATAAGATTTTTCCTCATTGTTTGCGGAACCTTCTTAATCTTTTGGACATATTTTCACAGCAATCTGGCCTTAAGCTTAATTATGATAAATGTAAAATGTTAAGGATCGGAAATCTAAAGGGAACGTCCTTTCGAATGGAATGCAAAGTGCCTGTTTTGTGGACAGATGGACCAGTTAACATACTTGGTGTTGTTGTTCCAGAAAATCTGGAAGATCTAGGCTCAGTAAATTATGATAACCGACTAAGAAAGCTGGACAAAATTATGCAATTATGGAAAGGGAAATCCCTAACCTTGTATGGTAAAATGTCTATTGCCAACTCGTTAATTATTCCTCAATTTATTTATTTGTTTTTGTCATTACCAGCTCCATCACAAAACTTTTTTAAGATTTATGAGCGGAGGGTCTTCGATTTTGTCTGGAACGGCAAACCAAAAAAGATTAAAAGAAAGGTTTTGTACAAAGAGTATGAATATGGGGGCCGGAACTTCTCAACCTTGAAGCTATGTGTCTGTCTTTAAAAGCATCAATTGTTCCAAAGATGTATTTAAACATTGAGTGGTACACAAATGTCCTGTTGGACAAAAAACATGTACTGTATCAAAAGAAATTGTATCCTTTTTTACAAGTGATCCCCTCCCAGAGAGTCTGCTGGGAAACATGGCGGGGTTCATAAAGGAAACAATCCACTCATAGTGGTGTTTTCAATTTTATGTGCCAGAAAAAAGAGACGATATTTTGCAGCAGTTAATATGGATGAACTCTAATATTGTAATAGATGGAAAGCCTTTCTTTTGGAAAAATATGTTTGAAAGAGGAATCATTTTTGTCAATGATATTATCAATGAGAATGGTAAAATTATGAAGTATGATGAATTTAGAGGTATGTATGGTGATGCTTGCTCAAGCTGTTCATTTGATCAACTAACTGGAGTAATAGGGAAAAGATGGAAACAAATAATTAATTATGGAACTACTAAATTATTAGTTTGTAAACCTCTAATAAGAAATTCTAGTTGGCAAAAAGGAACTAAAATAAATAGAAAAATATATAATTTTTATTTAATAAAGAAATCTTTGAAGGCTGCCTCATACAACACAAATGGAAAATGGGAGGACTTTTTTGACTGCCCGTTGCCATGGGATGCCATATTCAAACTAATCTATAAAACCACTATCGATGTGCAAAATCGTTATTTTCAAATTAAAATTATTTATAACTTCTTACCCACAGGGAAAATGTTAAAATTATGGAATATGACAGAGTCAGATGATTGCCGATTTTGTTGTCAGGAGCCTGAATCCACCCTGCATTTGTTTTGGTATTGTCATATTGTGTCTTTGTTTTGGGTGGAAGTTGAAAAAATGTGTTTAAGGATTGGTTTGTTTATGAAGCTTAATGTGGTTTCTGTTATTTTAGGAGAGTTCATTGACAATCATGATTTAGTCAATTTAATTATAGTACTCGGTAAAATGTTTATTTTAAGGCCAAAAACAGATATTCACTTAGTATTACTTTCTTTAAAACATGTATTCAGTATTTTCTAACTTTAGAAAGTTACATGGTTGAAAACGATAATGATGCCAAAAAACATTAAAAAAAAAAGGTGAGAAGTCCTCAAAGGCTTATTTTGAAAGTATAATTATGTTTATAGATTATATGATATCTGTTGTTGTGTTCCCTAATTTGAGTGACCTGGACATAATCTGGACTGTACATAAATGCTTATTTTTGAAATGTAATTTTGTTTATAAATTATATGCAATCTGTTGTGTTCCCTAATTTTGTTCTGTGTACATGAATGAAGGTGTGTGTTGCTGAGTCCGACTTGGACATTATCTGGACTGGGCCTGGTTTAAAAAACCCTTTAAACAAATCTAATTTCATTGACAACCTGGTCTGTTGATTTTAAAAATAAAATAAAATAAGATAAATAAATAAAAAACATTTTCTTGGATAAAAAAGAAAGTAAAACAATATAAAAATAATTACATAAAAAATAGTAATTAATGAAAATGTTAGTGGACCAGCAGCCTATACAATCATGTGTGCTTCAGGGACTGTGTCCCTTGCAGATGTGTTGTCTATGTTGTGGGAACCAGAATATTGGTAGCAGAAAGAAATAACCCCTTTTGTGTGAGTGGGTGTGGATGAGTGTGCATGGGGGAGGTTGTTTGGGTTGATGCACTGATTGAAAGTGTATCTTGTGTTTTTTCTATGTAGATTTAATTTTTTTTTTAAATAAAAAAATAAAAATAAACATTTTTTATTTTTTTTTTTATTTTTAGAACAGGCCCGCGGGCGACTCATCTGGTCCTTACGGGTGACCTGGTGCCCACGGGCACCGCGTTGGTGACCCCTGTTGTAGCATATTCAACTGAATATGGGTTGAAAATGATTTACAAATCCTTGTATTCCGTTTATGTTTACATCTAACACAATTTCCCAACTCATATGGAAACGGGGTTTGTACATATGTACTGTATATCAGAGGTGTGGACTCGAGTCACATGACTTGGACTCGAGTCAGACTCGAGTCATGAATTTGATGACTTTAGACTCGACTTGACAAAATGTAAAGAGACTTGCAACTCGACTTAGACTTTAACATCAATGACTTGTGACTTCACTTGGACTTGAGCCTTTTGACTTGACATGACTTGCTACTTTCCCCAAAACCTAAAGCTTAAAAAGTTATTTGGGAGCGCTCCGTAGCTTTCATTTTGTACATGTCTGTCTATCAGCGTGTGTGCTGCGTGTCAGCGTGTGTGCTGTCAGTACAACAGCCAATCAAATTAGATCTACATTGTTTTCATCACACAGCATTCAGCCAATCAAATTGCAGGACAACAAATGAACAAGAGTTGTCAAACAACGCGCCAGTGAGAAAGATTTATACCAAAGTTGGTTTCGTTCGGGTATAAAAACTACGACTTGGTCAACAAAAAACGAATTGCCGTATGCAAATTACGCAGTTTGAATATTACAGACGGAGACGCAACAACTTCCAACTTCGTTCGACATTTGAAGTTGCACAAAGAAGGGTAAGTTTTGAATGTAAGATAACGTTTATTGGCTAAGTAACATGACTTTTATTTGCTGTGTAGTTAAATCAGTGAGGCTGTAAACTCACTGCTAACGTTATAACCATAGACATCTTATAAGTAGACGCAGCATCGAGGGCTACTGCCTACTGGCGCAGACGAGACGCGGGGCCGCCATCTTGGAGTGGTGATACGCTCCACTCAGTGCAATTCATTTGGCAGGAGCAATGAACTGTCAGTGCATTTAATTCATTTTACCTCACTGAATACCACTCATTTTCACGCGCTTTTTTGTCATACGTGTAGCTATGATAAAGGACACATGTTTTATTATTCATAGTTTGCTTAACAGTAATATAATATTCTTATATGCTATAAGTGACCAGACGTCCGAGATCAAAACTGGGAATATAAGCCCAGAGAAGGGGAAAAAAAACGGTCAGCTATTTTTAAGTTGAAGAAACAATATGATTACGTTATATATACATGCGTATATCCTACATAAACAATGTATGAATACATTAGATATCTATATATCTTATAGACCGTATCTCTGTTGCTGCAGCAGCAGAGAGTTTATTCTGTCTTGACACTTTGTATTGATATTTTGTATTACATTCTTCCCTTAAATCAGGGGTGGGCAATTAATTTTTACCGGGGGCCGCATGAGCTACCCGAGCACTGCTGGAGGGCCACATCGACAATATTTCAATTAAATTTTGCTCAATACTATTTTTGATATATACCGTAAGATAAATAATAATAATAATAATAATAATAATAGTAATACTTCAACATAGTGTGTGTAACAGCATTCCATGACTAATATATATAAATTAACATGAATAATAAATGACAGTAAAATAAGCACACGTATGACTGAGGAGTCATAGTGTAACTTTGTGTGGTGTTTGAGTTGTCCGACTTTTTGTGTGGCCATAAACGCACCAGTGGTTTAGTGCTATGCGTGTTGGTGACAGATGACAAGTTGGTTTTGGCCTGGTTTGTACGGCAGAAAATGACTAGTTTTTCGAGATAGAATTGTTTTACTCATGTTTTTGGTGTGGTTATGTCCGAATATAAACAGTTTTGTTCAATAAAGTGATCGATATAATTCCTGTCCTCGAAGCATCTCGATAGACGTTACAATAATTGAACGGTGTTCAATTGAACGGTGTTGACGAACACCGTTAGGGCCGCTTGTTGTCACTGTCACTCAAAGTTGCATTGCAAAATTACATAGAATAAATATGTTTATTTTGTTTAGAATTCAGATGGGATTTGATTTGGTGCGCGGCATATATACTTGCTGCGCGCAGCGGACGCTTGAGCAGTGCGCAATTGCGCAGGCACGCACCTTAGGTGAGGGGACGTTGCTTTGCAGTTCATGTCTTGTTGAAAACACGCCATTCTTCATCAACTTTTCTCTTTTTGGCGTCTCGGGTGTAAACCGTGCATCACTTGTCGCTGCATGTGCACCTTCACTCGCAGGTTACACACGGACACACGCCCATAAATAATACTTTTCAAAATAAAAGCAGCACAGTTGTATTGCGCGCAGGACATAGATGTTTTTTCAACTTTATTTTGTAATTGCAGTTGTTCACATTCACTCACAATCACGCACACGTCCACACGGAAGTAATACAAATAACGATTTTCAAAACAAAAGCAGCACCGTTGTATTGCACACTCGACATAGATACTTTTTAAAATTTATTTTGTAATTTATAATTGGCCTCACGCGGGCCGGACAGGGACGCACAAAGGGCCGGATACGGCCCGCGGGCCGCAGAATGCCCAGGTCTGCCTTAAATGATCATGTTTACAGTGATTGTTATATATGTATTTTGTATGTATTTCGCTTTGGATAAAAGCGTCTGCCAAATACTTGAACATATATAAACACCTGAAAGTCTTTATATCAGCTAAAACCACCAATCTGTTTCACTGGATTCAGAATAAAACCAAATGCTGTCTTACCCAACAATGTTAGTATTTGAATATTGTTACTTGAAGACTTATTCCTGGTTACAATTATACTGTTAAGAAAGTATTGTCTTATATTTTGCCTAAAATGAGAATGCACCATAATCAGTGGCGGCTGGTGAATTTTGTTTTAGGTGGGGCTGAAAGTTTGTAAACCAAACCCCTGTAGGGGCGTCATCCTCCCCCAGAAGATTTATTTGTGATTTTCACATACAAATATTGAAGATCTTTGCTCCTTCTCAACTCTGTGGTAATGTTATTTTCATAAAATACAACCAATAGTACCAATAGTACATTAATGTTAAATCTTACTTGTGAAAAGTAATCTCCCGATTCCTATTTTCAACAGTCCGCTCACTTGAGCAGGAAAACGCTGAACACCATCTTTGTTTTCTACCTGTCAACTGTCAGTTTAGGCTGCTCGCCGGCTCCTCATCACCACTTCAAGATGCAAATTGCTCGCGTCACAGCAACCAATACTGCGTCTACTTATAAGATATCTATGGTTATAACGTCATTGCAAACACGGCAATATGTTGCGTCCACTGCAGTTTGCTACCTTATTCATACTTTTTATCAAGTGATTTTTTTTAAGCAGGGTTGCATGAGGTACCTACACTTAACGTTACGTTAGTCAATGTATCACACACAGTAACATAACGTTAGACGGCGGTCACCAGCACCGCATATTTTAGCCACCTACAAAAAGACAAACAGTCAAATAAAGGTCAGTTAAAATGTATACTATATTAAGAATATATTGCATAGGGCCCTGACATCTAAAAAGTACAACTCTGTTCATTGTTATGTTCATGTATTTGTTATGTTTTACATGTGTACGCACACATAAACACACATACAGTATGAGATGAGATCAATGAGATAAGGTAAGAACAGAATAGAAACTGCTGTGGAACTAGTTACAATGCAATATGCCATGGAAATACAATGTTAACAATTTTGTACAAATAAGTACAGCTGCACTTGTTTTTGCAAATGTGTTTATTCTGTAAAGGAATGAGTTAAATGTTTAAAATTGTTTACACTATTAAAATGACTGGTTAATAGTGCTATTACGAATTGCAATGTCAGTACTATTTTTTTTCTTGCTATTTCAAATGCACTTGTTTTAATAAATAAATACAGCGTTTTAAAAGCATACACAATCTGTGTAAAAATATTAATCTGTGGTTAAAAGGACTTGAAAGGACTCGAAACTCAAAATGCAGGACTTGCGACTTGACTTGAGACTTTCCAGTCTTGACTTTGGACTTGACTCGGGACTTGCCTGTCTTGACTCGGGACTTGACTCGAGACTTGAGGGCAAAGACTTGAGACTTACTTGTGACTTGCAAAGCAATGACTTTGTCCCACCTCTGCTGTATATACACATACATTCATATATACGTATATAAATGCGTATATATATATATACGTATATAAATGCGTATATATATATACATATATATATATATAAATGCACATATATGTGTGTGTATGTATATATATATATATATATATATATATATATATATATATATATATATATATATATATATATATATATATATATATATATATATATATATATATATATATATATATATATATATATATATATATACTAGGGCTGCAACAACTAATCGATTAAATCGATTAAAATCGATTATAAAAATAGTTGCCGATTAATTTAGTCATCGATTCGTTGGATCTATGCTATGCGCAGAGGCTTTTAAAAAAAAAATACAAAATTTAAATAAACCTTTAAAAACAAACAAAAAACAATTTAAAAAAAAAAAATTTTTTTTTTTTTTTTTTTTTTTTTTTTTTTAATTTTTTTTTTAGATCAGGCCCGCGGGCGACTCATCTGGTCCTTACGGGCGACCTGGTGCCCGCGGGCACCGCGTTGGTGACCCCTGCTCTAAAACCTGTATGCTTCTTTCAGCATTAATGGTGTCTTCACAGATGTGTAAGTTACCCATGCCTTGGGCACTAATATACACCCATACCATCACAGATGCTGGCTTTTGAACTTTGCACCTAGAACAATTTGTATGGTTCTTTTCCTCTTTGTTCCGGAGGACACAACGTCCACAGTTTCCAAAAACAATTTGAAATGTGGACTTGTCAGACCACAGAACACTTTGCATCAGTCCATCTTAGATGAGCTCGGGCCCAACGAAGCCGACGGCGTTTCTGGGTGTTGTTGATAAATGGCTTTTGCTTCGCATAGTAGTGTTTTAACTTGCACTTACAGATGTAGCGACAAACGGTAGTTACTGACAGTGGTTTTCTGAAGTGTTCCTGAGCCCATGTGGTGATATCTTTTACACACTGATGTCACTTTTTGATGCAGTACTGCCTGAGGGATCAAAGGTCACGGGCATTCCAATGTTACGTGCAGTGATTTCTCCAGATTCTCTGAAGCTTTTGATGATATTACAGACCGTAGATGGTGAAATCCCTAAATTCCTTGCAATAGCTCGTTGAGAAATGTTGTTCTTAAACTGTTCGACAAAGTGGCGACCCTCACCCCATCCTTGTTTGTGAATGACTGAGCATTTCATGGAAGCTGCTTTTATACCCTGTTCCCAATTGGCCTGTTCACCTGTGGGATTTTCCAAATAAGTGTTTGATGAGCATTTCTCAAATTTCTCAGTTTTTTTTGCCACTTGAGCCAGCTTTTTTGAAACACGTTGTAGGCATCAAATTCCAAATGAGCTAATATTTGCAAAAAATAATGTTTTCCACTTTGACCGATAAATATCTAGTCTTTGCAGTCTATTCAATTGAATATAGGTTGAAAAGGATTTGCAAATCATTGTATTCTGTTTTTATTTACGATTTACACACTGTGCCAACTTAACTTGTTTTGGGGTTTGTATATCATTTATATTGCCCAACCCAACATGTTTTTAAAGCACCGCTCTAGTTTTAAAGTAAAAAAAAACATCCATTTTCCTTCTTCTGTTGTCACGCTGTTTCCACTTGTAAGTGCTCTGTGTTACCAGCAATGTCACTATGATGCGCATTAAAAAAAGTACTGGTATTTTTCAAAGGCAATTTAGTAGCTTTTTTAATTCATTAGTACTGCGGTACTTAATAGAATAGAATAGAATAGAATAGAATAGAAAGTACTTTATTGATCCCGGGGGGGAATTCAGCATTATTAGTACCGGTATACTGGGCAACACTACAAGCCACCACGCTAAATGCAATGTGAGTCTATTATCGTTTAGTTTTTCCGAGAGCCTCAGTAAGTAATATAGTGACTTAAATACAAAGCTAATACCACATAAAACTACTATTTACAGTGGTACATGGAACACATTTTTTCGCCAAAGGTTTAACTCTGTTTTCATAATGTTGCTCTCATTTTCTCAACACAGCGTGCTTCACTCAGCTGCTGTGACTGAGAGTTACCATGCAGCAGGCGATGTGTAGGGGACATTGCCACAACTTCGTTATAAAGCCTTGCCGTTTGTTTACTGTGATGGTCACTTGTCCTTTATTTAACTGCTAACTGTGTCAGTGTTCCAATAACATCAATACTAGCTGATATGTTTTGTCATCTCATCGAATTGAACGCAGGCTATAACGTGTCAACACGCGAAGTTATCAGGCACAAAGATTGTGTATTAGATGGAGTGGATCACTCCTGTTTATTTTTGTTGGCTAAACTGTTGCACTGAACCAGATGGTGGTGTTGGAGAAGAACAAAGCTTGTTTATTTGATTTTACCTTCATTAGCCAAACTGCTTTGTGTTTTTTATTGATATCAAAAACTAAACACCATGTTTTTTACATTACTTGTGAGGTTTTTTTTTCATTTCACAAAGTTATTACTTACTAGTACTACTACTAATTTTGTTCAGGTTTTATGGTGTATAGTTAATTCCTATATGACAGATTTCTGCTCAAACTCTGAATGTATATTTTCCGATACAGCATGTACAAGTACATACATTTAGTACATGTCGATGTACACAAAATGTACATACCGTATTTCCTTGAATAGCCGCAGGGGCGCTAATTAATTTAAAACCTCCTGTCACTCCGGCGTTTACCGGAAACCGGCGGGATGGCCGTGCATGCGGTAATTATTTTAAAACCTCTTCTCACTCCGGCGTTTACCAAAAGGAATGCGGTAAATTTAGGCGTGCGCTTGGAGTGTGATGTAAGCATATACCATCATGAAAAGCACATTTAATTTTAAAAAAAACGTTATTATGGTCTTACCTGTACTTATAAATGGAGTCCATTTGCAGCTCCTTCTGACCAAAAGCATCGATAACTTGTTTATAGAAGTCTTCCTTATTTTCTTTCTTCCGTTTTAAAAGTCGCTCTGTCTCGATGGAGATATTCCTTTAATTATTACCTCCTGCTTCGATTGAAAGTCCAGTTTAGAAAACTGTTTTATTTTAAATAGCGGTATGTAATCCTCCTTGTTAAAAGTTCAGGCAGAGGAAGAAAAAAAAATGTCTTGCTGCGTGTGTTCGCTTCTTCTGCAGTACCGGAAGTCGCAAGAAGGATCACTAGCGCGGCAGCGCCCTCTACCACCAGGAGGCGGGAGTCATTTCATGACTCATACAGTTTTTGACACACGCAGATACGGTATATTAATAAAACATAGCTGCTTACTGTTCTTTTTAGCATACTGTACCGGTATTCAATAGCTTGGACCTTAAATCCTACTGAATACCGGTAGCTCTTTATCTTTTTTTCTTTGTGCGATTGCAAACTACTGAAAGCAGCTTCCTCCATTTTGAAAATGAGGACAGATAAAGCGTCACTCGTGACGTAACTAATTTGACCCGGTGGAAGTTCTAGCCATATGCTAAATATTTTGTGAAACGAGTTTGACCCGGCGAAAATTCTAGACATGCAATAATAAAATTTATATTTTGCGAAACGAATTTGATCCGGCATCAATAATGAACCGGCGATAAGGCCAAGCATGCGTTAATTATTTTGAGAAACGAGTTTGACCCGGCAGTAATTCTAGACGTGCGAATACTATATTCCCTGCGCCAATTCAAGGAAATACGGTAACTTTAAAAAAAATACTTCTCTCTATCAAAATGTAAAAATAGAGATAAAGACATCACATAATGAGAAAAAGCTGACACGTTCATACTATTCATGAACAAAAACTCATATACTTGTCTTTAAATACAGTATATGGTAATATTTATCTAGAGCCCTTTTTTTTTTTTAGACATTACAAATTATATGATTCACACCCCTCCCCAACATTTTTACCTAACATATTGTGATTTCAATATTGATCAAAATAATCTTGATTATTATTTTGAACATAAATGTGCGGCCCTATGTGTAAGACTAGATCTTTTATAGTATATAAACATTATTTGTATCTATATGTACAATAAGTGCAGTCACATCTTATGGCCATCAGTTGCTATCTTGCAAAATTCTTACATTTGTATTTATTTGTATTCATGTTATTATTTTTTTGCTGCTATATTACTTTGTTTATAATGCTTGTGTTACTTTCCAAAGCACACTTAATTTCTACTTGAGGTACATAAAACAGTCGTATTATCTACAACAGTGGTTCTCAAATGGGGGTACGTGTACCCCTGGGGGTACTTGAAGGTATGCCAAGGGGTACATGAGATTTTTTTTAAATATTCTAAAAATAGCAACAATTCAAAAATCCTTTATAAATATATTTATTGAATAATACTTCAACAAAATATGAATGTAAGTTCTTAAACTGAACATCAAATCAAGTAGGCTATTCCATTCATTACAATGCAACAATGCAATATTCAGTGTTTACAGCTAGATTTTTTGTGGACATGTTCCATAAATATTGATGTTAAAGATGTATTTTTTTGTGAAGAAATGTTTAGAATTAAGTTCATCAATCCAGATGGATCTCTATTACAATCCCCAAAGAGGGCACTTTAAGTTGATGATTACTTCTATGTGTAGAAATCTTTATTTATAATTGAATCACTTGTTTATTTTTCAAACAAGTTTTTAGTTATTTTTATATCTTTTTTTCCAAATACTGTAGTTCAAGAAAAACCACAACAAATGAGCAATATTTTGCACTGTTATACAATTTAATAAATCAGAAACTGATGACATAGTGCTGTATTTTACTTCTTTATCTCTTTTTTTCCAACCAAAAATGCTTTGCTCTGATTAGGGGGTACTCGAATTAAAAACATGTTCACAGGGGGTACATCACTGAAAAAAGGTTGAGAACCACTGATCTACAATAATGGTTCTTTTTCAAAGTAAAATCATTTTAAATGTGTTGGGGTTTTTTTAATATAACTATTTTGAGCACATTTAAAAATACAGCAATAATAATAATTGTGATAATTTAGTTCACAGTAACCGTGATTAGAAATGTTCATACCGTGACATAATGCATATTGATGACACATTGTAGTTGTGTCCCGACACTTTGGCAGTGACAAGCAAACAATCGCATCCCCAACGCAATATAGTTAGCGAGCTAGCCGCTAACGTCCCTCCACAGTGCAAAGTCACTTCTAAGTCAGCAATCCTCACCTCCATGGTGACAAATGAACTATGTTTCTTAAAGTATCACTGGAGGACAACGAAGAGCTAAACATTCTTCACTTCACCGTAGAGGGATACAATAAACCAGGCTAACCGCTAACAGCAAGCTTGCACATTTGAATGTAAACAAAATGGGTGGATCGATACAAATATGGACTGTAACGATACCAAGTGCATAATCCGTATATAGTTGATACGATTAGATCGAGATTTTTTACCCACAAAATCTTTTTCTTTTTTTTTGTTATGGTTTATGAACTTAGGAAATAAGTCCCTGGACACAGACAAACTTTAAGGGCAGACATCCAGGAATAAAATCAGAGCTAATTGTAAAAAATAATCTAAATGTTTAATTAATATTGTTATCCTGTGTTTTTGTCTTTGATTATAATTTTGATCAACAATTGAGTCATTCAATGATCTTGTAAATATGAAGTATCAGTATCTGCATTGGTATGATCAATACTGCCTCTGCAACTACTTGGTATTAGATCTATACCCAAATATGTTGTATCAATCAAAACTAATGTAAAGTATCCCAAGAAAAAAAGGATATGTGTTTATTAAATTTCTACAGAAGTTGATAGAACCATGTTACAACAGAACATAACCAGATATTACCAGTAAAATAGCAAGTGGATATATAATAACTTTGAGGAGATAATACACCCAGAAATGACACACTGTTATTGCATACGTCAACAGCAAAAAAAAGGAGCCTTTGTAACCCGTTCTGAGAGAATTATCATTAACATACCAAATAATATATCCATCCACTTTATACCGCTTGTCCCGTTCGGGGTAGCGGGGGTGCTGGAGCCTATCTCCAGCTGCATTCGGGCGGAAGGCGGGGTACACCCTGGACAAGTCGCCACCTCATCGCAGGGCCAACACAGATAGACAGACAACATTCACATTTACATTCACACAATAGGGCCAATGTATATATATCATCACAGGAGGCAGCAATATATAGCGCGATGTAGATTTAGGCCACATCGCCCGACTCTAGTCAGTCCATACTGAAGCAGAATGAGTCAATAACACCAGCAGAGGACGTTAAAACATTTCTAAACAGCACACATTTATCCATCCAAATACAGAGAAGCTGCTGATGGTGTGTTTGATGGAGGAGCAGCTCGAAGGAGATACCGTAGAAGTACACTCTCCAAGGTAAATACTGTAGTTTATCATTACTTTATAAAACTACTCTAGTTATTTGTAGTACATTTTATTGTATTGTTTTTCATACAATATGTATTATCTAAAAGTTAGTTCTTCTTATTAAAAGGCATTTTACATGTTAAAATTGTGGTGTTTTGGGGTCCAAACACCACAATTGATTTTGATTCATTTTAATGGGCGACGCTGATTTTTTTGAGGTATGAGCTGTAAACTAAATGTCCCAGTGTGTAGAAATCTCAATCTGTGTATGTAGCCAAAAATCAGCCTGGATAAACCTTCACTATTTTAAGGGCATGTGTAGGAATGGAGCCTTCTGAGATGTGTGACAAACTACAATAAACTTCTGAGCTCTGCGCTTGCAAACAAGGCATTTCCCACCATGTCACAATCTGCTTGAGGATCAAATACTTATATAACCCAATCAAATACAAAGTAATTAATTCCCATTATTCAATGTTATTGTTGATACTGTTCACATCTTCATAAAATCAGCAGGGGATAAAACAAATAGTCCTCTCATTGTATACACAGTATGTGTGTTTTGAATACACATATTTTGTTTATACAACACATTAGCTTTGATCTTATATCTGAGCGTTGCGCACATGTATGACCTTCTGCATGCTGCGTTCCTTAAAGAACAGTTAGCAACATGTAACCCTATGGCCATTTGTGTCTGCATGCATGCACACAATGAGGTCTACTCCAGCAACAACAAGCTTGACTTTCCTGGAATGCCTACTTCAGCGGTGACTATATACAGCCATCTAGCTGCAGCTCTGCTCATCTGAGCAGTGAAACAGCAAACGGATAGCACGTGTTTCTGCTTCACGACTAAACAATCCAAAATGCAGTGCTTAACGCAATGTTTGAATGGTTACCGTTAGCGACACAGCAGCAGCAGAGAGCAACAGGGCAAAGTGATGCGCAGTGTCTTTAAGATAATATAACCCCTCCAAATCTCAGAGATTCTGATGGACAGTCCAGTCAAACGTCTGCAAGCGCTTCTGGGAGGTCCAGAGCAACAAGCTAAATGTCCGAACGTCCTAGCTTGTCTATGATTACAACTGTGACCGGCTGAGAAATCGCCTCTCAAAAGGAACAGGACCTAGGCTCCTTGCAGCAACAAAAGGAGGGACACTGTTGACATTCCAGACGTGAGTCTTTTTGGAGGAAACCCGAGCCTGCCCACAGAAGATACAGTACAAATAAGGATTTGTCAGCCCGCAACGAGAGGCAGTCATTTTTTAATGGTCAAAAATATGGGCCCACAACCCCAAAACACTTGTCACTCTAACAGAAACCTTAGTCCATACAAATATTGCTACTACTCCGGCAGCAATAATGAAAGCAGATGGTATGGGCACCTTAAAGAGCAGGTGTTTACGGTGCTTTTCTAAAACAGGACCATATTCAAATATGTCGTTTACATGTAAATATGTATGTAGGATCATGATAAGGGCATCAAATTATATCATGCAACATGCTACCTTAACAGGTCTGCACCTTGTGTGTCATCCTGGATTAGTTTCTAACCACAGTTTAAAGCTGACACAAGGAGGACATGATCTTAACATACGCTGCAGAGCAACTGCTACCCATGCTGTCAAAAGTCTGGCAGGATACTTGATGAGAATACAGTACTACTACTATCTGCAGATAGCATTGGTTATCTTCACTTTGTGTTATAGGTGACAAAACAAATTATTGTAATAATGCGCCTCATTAATCTGGTACAAGACGTGGTGTAAAAATGACCGCTGGGCCACATTTGGACACCTTACTGTATGTCCATGTGAGCAAACCGGCAAGATTACAAACCTGGAGACAGAGCTGCCAAAGGGAAGCAAAATAGCAAACCAAAAAGTCCAATTTGCACCCAAAACAGTTTGAAGTTCAAACTTTAGAATTAGTGACATGCACACCATAAAGTACCAGCGCTGTTAGTACTGTAGTTCTTCAAAGTACACAAAAGCACTGAGATGGCATCCTTGGTGGAAAAGTGAGGAACAAGTTAGCAGCACTCATGCAAAGGGAATTGCATGGAAGCGGTCTGTGGTCCTTACCGCGATAAGCGTGTTGTTCCTCTGTTCCGTGGAGGAGGCAGAGTCCGGGTCCGGCTGCTTGATCTGCGGCTGCTTGCTCCCACCTCCGGCCGACTTCTTGGCCCTCTGCTCCAGACTCCGTTGGTACAGACTGACCGTCTCCCTCCGCTCGAGCTCCAGCTGCTCGGCGTGGGCTTGCTGGTACCTGTTCTCGCAGGTGACGTGGTGTCTCCGGCAGCCCTCGATCCGCTGCCTCAGCCTCTCCACCACGGTGCTGTGCTTCGGTATGCCCACGGCTCCGGTGGGCACCACGCTCCCGGTGACCGGGTTCATGCTGTTGTTGATGCAGATACTGCCGTTGGGTCCGGCAGCGGGGGAGGCAAAGTCCCCCATCACTGGGCCGAGCGGCTGCTATTTTGAGGGAGCTTTCCTCCAGCGTCCAGCCTGTCTCCACCGCCACTACCAACCGTCCACCCCCAGCGAAGGGTCTCCGGGAGCAGGGCAGCAGGGCTGCAGCAGCCGCTGAAGTGAGCGCTTTAAAGGGCACCGAGTCTCCAAGTCATACGGTTGTTAGCTCGTCTTCTTCCCCCACAAAAAAACCCAAATATGAGCAGATTTGACAATGAAACGACTCTCCGCTACTGGTGACAACTCCACCGGAAAACCAACAACACGGCGACGGTGTGAACGCAGGCACTCGGCGGTCAAACCCACCAACCGTCCAGCGGATGGGCAGCGGCGGCAGCGGTAAACTTGCCGCTATACGGTGTTGTCCTTCGAGGAAAACTTTTGTGGCTTCAACCGAACGGGTTCCGGAGTTTCCCAGTGAACTTGCATGTCACACGGTTACCGCTTTAAACCAAACACCGAAGAAGATGTCGACTAGTTTTTCTGCTAGGCATCAAGAGGAGTCCCGACGGCGTAAAAGGCGAATATCGGAAGCGGTGGCGGAAGTGTGTAGTCAGTGGCGGCCCCTCGCCACCATCACCATACCCAGGGAAGCTTATCCTCCATGCCAGCGGAGTGATATCAGGAGTCGAGGCTGTGAACAGCCCGCTGATGGACATTCGGAAAACACGGCGCGGAGCTCAGTGTGCGGATCCCCGGAAGGACCGCTATAGTCCCGTCTTGGTGACCTGTAAGTGGACTCGATAAGAGCAGCGTCCTAATGCAGTGGACGTTTGTTTTGTCACGGTCACATTTTTTGGAGGGAAAAAGCCCTTTTATATGGCGGGTCAAATTAAATACAGTACATCTTTAAATATTTACTTATATGTGTTATTGATTAATTACAATTGAAACAAATACGTAACTGTGTTATTAAATGTGTCATTTATTCAGTGTAAATGTACATTTAATATTTCACTATTGTATTATTTGATCATTTAAATAACTATACCTTTATTGATATTTCATAAACCTGTGTGGGAGCTTCAGTAATTTCTTAAATCTATCAAAGCCATCCATCAAAGTCAGTGGGTGGGGCTAACAGGAATCCAATGATTGCTTTGGTCTAAAACAGTGATGTTAAAAATGCGGCCCGCGGGCCGGATCAGGTTCAATCCGGTGGGATGAGTTTGCTAAGTGTAAAACTGAGCTGCATTTTTAAACTAGATGAGGCAATTCCTAAAGGAATTGCGTGTGAATGCTCCAATGCTGAAGTTAAACTTAAATGCTGGCAGAATGTAGTATGAATGTAAAAATAATTTGAATGTTGGACTTGTCACAGCCCGGGCGCACTCCAGTGCGCAGTCATCTGTGCGCTGTGCTGAGCGCACCTCCATGCGCGCGCCTGCTGCGCCACTCCGGCTGCAGCAGGCAACTGCATTCAACCGGCAATCAATCAGCACTCTACACACCTGTCACTGATGAGCTTCCTGGGCTTCTTAAGGCAGTGAAATCTGCGTTCCGGGCCAGAAAGTAATTTCCTGTTTCGTACAGTAAGCCAACATGTGTCTCTGTGTTTTCTCCTCCTCCGTGTTTCATTTGTCTCGTGTTCCTGTGTTGTTCCAGCAGCATTCCTCCGTTCCCTGACGACGAGCTGTGTGTCTCGTCTCCCCGTATTCCCTCTGGTTCCCCTGGCTGCCTCTTTGGATCTCGACCTCCCGCCTGGACACGGACTTTGATGCCTCGCTCTTGCCCCAGACCTCCTGCCTGGATCTCTGAGATTGCCTTGCCCCCTTGGACTTCTGCCTCTTGCTCAACACACCTGGTAACACTCATCAGCTAATCACTACACATAGTCGCACACCACACACATTTGGATTAGTTTCACACTTCATTTCTTATTATATATGTAAATAAATAGAGCTAAAACGACGTCCTTGCTTCCGTGCCGTCTTCTTCCCCCCTGTACCGTAACAGGAATGGTTTGAATGTTGAAGAGTTTGAATTTCCAGGAAAACCGGAATTTGATTTGGAACTTGGGAAAGTGTTAGTTTGAATGTCCATGATAAGAGGAATGTGTTAATGTTGGAATGGTTTGAATAGGTTGAAAAATGTTGGAATTGTGCAACTTGGAAAAATGTCCCATTCATTTACTTCCTGTAAATTTGGGAATTCAGGGAAAAGCGGGATTTTTTTGGAAAATTATTAGGAGCATTAATGTCCTAAATGAGCTGAATTAGTTAGTGTTGGAATTGTTTGAATCGGGCAAGAAATGTTGAAGTAGTAAATGGTATTAGGGAATTTCGGGAAAATCTGGAATTAAAAGAAAAATGGTAAAAAACTTGAATAGTCTGAATAAGTTGAAATGGTTGGTGTCGAAATTTTTCAAATTGGTCGAGAAATGTTGAAGTAGTGACATGCTGAATTGACAAATTCCTGGAATTTCGGGATAACCGGGAATTTTTTCAGTTCAAAAAACAACTTATTTTTTTGTTCTAATTAAGAGAAATTTTGACAATGGAATGGTTGAAGTGGGTTGAAAAATGGGGGAGGAGTAGTCGCCAGAAAAAAGGGTGGAAATAGGGCTTTGGAAAACCAGGAATTCTGGAAAATCCTGGAATTTTTTAAAACTTGGAAAATAAGTAGTTTGAATTTCCAGAATGGTGGAATGTGTTGAAGGTGGAATTGTTTGAATCGGTTGAAAAATGTGGAAATGGTGGAAGTTTGAAAAATGGCCAATTCATTTTGAATGGGAAAAATGTCCCGCAAAACCAGGAATTCTGGGAAATGTCCGTGTAGCAAGTGCGATTATTTTAGGCAAGCAAATAGTTTATATTGGGGCGAGCAGGTATACCAAGCAAGGGGTACACGGTGAAGTGGGGCTGCGACTCCTCCCCCTCGACCCAACGTAAAACAAACAGGAGTAAAATAAACAATTGGTGACCTCACTTAAAATGTTGCATGAGACACTGCACATCGATATAGTTCTGTAAATATTACTGTCTTCTGTGCAAATTAAAAGAAAATGAACCGTGTGTGATTTACTGCTATAATGTCAGTCTTGTAAGTTTTTATTTTTGTTTTTTTGAAATTCTTTACACGTTGCACTGCTTTTATTTTTCTTTCAATAAACAGTGATGCCTAGAAGACCAGGAGTAACTCAACCCTCTTGAATAGTTTCTACCTCAGTTTGTATGGTTTGTTGAGTAAACACAGAATTAATATGTGGAAATGACAAATGAGGTAGTTGATACATAGAAAAGTTTTTATTTATGCTTTATGTCGTTTTTTGTTCAATGCTATTTGGGCTGTGACTTAAAGGCCTACTGAAATGAATTTTTTTAATTTAAACGGGGATAGCAGATCTATTCTATGTGTCATACTTGATCATTTCGCGATATTGCCATATTTTTGCTGAAAGGATTTAGTATAGAACAACGACGATAAAGATTGCAACTTTTGGTATCTGATAAAAAAAAGGCTTGCACCTACCGGAAGTAGCGTGACGTAGTCAGTTGAACATATACGCAAAGTTCCCTATTGTTTACAATGATGGCCGCATGAAGTGAGAGAGATTCGGACCGAGAAAGCGACAATTTCCCCATTAATTTGAGCGAGGATGAAAGATTTGTGGATGAGTAAAGTGCAAGTGAAGGACTAGTGGGGAGTTGAAGCTATTCAGATAGGGAAGATGCTGTGAGAGCCGGGGGTGACCTGATATTCAGCTGGGAATGACTACAACAGTAAATAAACACAAGACATATATATACTCTATTAGCCACAACACAACCAGGCTTATATTTAGGGCAAGCTTCTTCCGGGACCCCTTCAAGTATGCTCGAAGCCTGCTAGAGGAAAAGAAGAACGGGACACTCCAGACCAGTGAGCAGGAGTTGGAGGAACACATCAAAGTCCAGCTCAGTGATAGCCAAAAGGATCTCCCCCTCGGATCACCGGGGCACGTACCTCGCCCACCTGAGCCTTCCTCGCAGTTTGACACCACCCCCCCGAGATGGGCTGAGGTTAAGCAAGTGGTTGAGCGTGCAAGAACTGCTTCAGCACCCGGACCGAACGGGGTACCTTACAAGGTTTTCAAAAACTGTCCTGGACTCCTGAAGCTGTTGTGGAAGCTGATGGGCGTTGCCTGGAAAACCCAGTCCATACCATCATCGTGGAGCAGAGCAATAACAACTTTTATCCCAAAAGAGAGTAATTCTTGTAACATTGACCAGTTCAGAGGTATTGCCCTACTGAATGTGGAAGGGAAGCTTTTCTTCACCGTGGTGGCGAAGCGGATGACCAACTACCTTCTGGCAAACAATTACATCGACACCAGTTGTCAGAAGGCAGGCGTTCCAGGCTTCCCTGGCTGCGTGGAGCACTCGGCCATGATCTGGGAGCAAATCCAGTCAGCCAAGCGCAACAAAGCGGACCTGCATGTGGTTTGGTTGGATCTGGCCAATGCCTATGGATCGGTTCCACATCAACTCATCAGTTTTGCACTCAACTTCTTCCACATTCCATCATGCATCCAAAGCCTGGTAGTAAACTACTTTAACAACTTCAAAGTCTGCTACACGACTCAGGAGATCTCAACTGGTTGGCACCAGTTAGAGAAGGGAATAGCAATGGGTTGCTCTATCTCTCCAATACTGTTCATAACAGCCTTCGAGATCATCCTTATCGGTGGAAGACAGATGGCCCGAGGAGTGAGATCTGAGTCAGGCCAGCGACTCCCGGCGCTGCGGGGCTACATGGATGATGTTACCATCCTCCTCCAGACGGCTGCATGTACCTCCAGACTCCTGAAAAGACTCGGGGAGCTCCTAGCATGGGCACGGATGAAAATAAAACCTGCCAAGTCCCGCAGCCTCTCCATCCGGAAAGGAGCCAGGAATGACAACATCTCATTCTCAGTGGATGGTGAATTAATCCCACGCGTGGTCGACCAACCTGTGCGGAGCCTCGGAAGGCGTTACACTGCTGACATGTCTGATAAGCACATGGCTGCCTCTGTCACTTCTCAGCTGAAGGATGGCCTGAACACAATTGACCAAAGCCATATTCCAGGGAAATTCAAGGTCTGGTGTTACCAGTTCACCTTATACCATCGCCTGATGTGGCCCTTGAAGTTGTGCGACATCACCTCCACAACAGTCCTCAAGATGGACTCAAAAGCCAACAACTACATTCGCAAGTGGCTGGGCCTTCCCAGATGTCTTTCCAACACGGCGCTGTTTGGAAGAACCATTCTGAAGCTGCCACTGAAATCCATCAGCTTGGGCTACAAACAGGAGAAGGTGAGGCTCGTGTTCGAGCTCAGAGACTCACCTGATCCGTCTGTCCGTAACACCAAGACCCAAGTCTGTACAGGGCGTAAGTGGAATGCGACGCAGACAGTAGACCAGGCCATCGTCCGACTGAAACACCAGGAGATGGTAGGACAGATACAGTCTGGCAGAGCCGGCTTTGGATGGGGAGCAGCATCCAAGATGTGGTCCAAAGCCTCAAGGAAGGAAAGAAAAGATCTGGTGATCTCAGAAGTGGTTAAGATGGAAGAGGAGAGCTATATGATCAAGGCTGTGGGCCAACAGCAGCAAGGGAGATGGACCAATTGGGAGGCTGTTGTCAACAGAGTTGTTACGTGGGCAGACATGTGGAAGATGCCCCAGGCGAGGCTAAGTTTCCTCATCAGGGCCACGTACGATACCCTCCCCAGTCCCGGGAACTTGCATGTGTGGTACGGGGCAGAGGTGACCTGCCAGCTCTGTGACTCCCAGAACCCAAGCTTGCGTCACATTCTTTCTGGCTGCAAGGTAGCTTTGTCGCAGGGCCGGTATGGATGGCGGCACGACCGCGTCCTGCGAAGGCTAGCTGAAATCCTGGAGGCACGCAGAGTGGAAGCAAATGGGGCCAGTCCGGGAACAGCTCAGCGGTTGATTAAGTTTGTCAAGCAAGGTGGCCAGCCTCAGAGCAGCAGCAAGAGCATCCAGTCTCTCCTGTCAGCTGGCGGAGAATGGAACATGAGGGCTGATCTAGATCGTCAGTTGAAGTTCCCTCAAGAGATCACAACAACCTCGTTACGCCCAGACATTGTCCTGTGGTCCACCTCTACTAAAACTGTCATCATGGTAGAATTAACGGTACCATGGGAAGAGGGAATGGAGGCTGCCTTTGAAAGAAAGAGGGACAAGTACTCAGAGCTGGCAAGTGAGTGTGCACAAGCAGGATGGAGGCCCTTCACCTATCCAGTAGAAGTTGGCTGTCGAGGCTACACTGGAGCATCCACCCAGCGACTCCTAAAGTCCCTTGGGATCAAAGGCTCCAATCTAAAGAAGGCCCTCAAAGCCCTGGCAGAGGAGGCAGAACAGGGGAGCTTCTGGTTGTGGCTCAGAAGAAACGACAAGGCGTGGGGAAAGCAAGGCGTGTAGACAAGGGGCAGTAGGGAGGCTTCCCTGCTGCCATGTTATGGTATGCGGTCAGGCCCACGCTTGACTCAGGGAGATGGACGTCCCTGCCATGCATAGTCCCTTGGGACTCATTCCATATACACAACAGCAATAACACCGGGGTTAGAATGTGGGTACACTATGGATCCTCCAGCTGGCTGCAGGGGGTGGCAGGGAGACGTCCCTGTCGCTGCTCCACCACCCAGAGATGTTCCGGGATTAAAGGAGCGAAACATCTGTGAAGGGTGGCTCCCGGCTGACGACCCTGCAGCCAGCACCACATGGCACTGTCGGAGGTGCGTCAGGCAGTAATGCCCTGCAAGTGTTAACTTGTGCTTACATCTATCTTAACTGGCTTTCCAGTGACTACTGTGAATAGAGCAGTTGGCATCCAGGAAAAGACTGGTGGGCTGCCAGGGAAGACTGGCTGGCAGCAGGAAAGACTGCACCAGGGGTGGAGGGGCTAGTTACCCTTTTCCACATGTCTGTGAAGCAAGCTCCATGGACTCCCTAACCTAACTACAAGCAATTTAAGGAAGAAACAGCCCGGTGGTCCACCGAGAGGCGGGATGAAAGATGGACCAATCAGGACGGATTACACGGAAACGACTGGCACGACAATGACGAACGAGCAGAGGATCCTCAGAGAATGTGGCTGTGGGTGGGCCAAGGAAACAACCTACAGGGGCCTGCGAATACACCAGGGAAAGGCAAAATGCGGCGGTGGCCGCAACCAGATGCAAGCTTGCACTGCAGAAGCAGATCAGACAAGGAGGAATCTTAGCCAGGTTGAGCACCACAGTGCTATTGATCCCACCATTGCAACTGGTGAGAGAGAGGAGGACCAGCCTTCCCTGCAGGATGTGCAGCAACAACAGCACAGCCCACAGCACAGTGAAACACCAAGTAGAGAACCCACAAGAGGAACATCAGAGAAGCTTATCCGGAAAGCCAAAGTGAAGTGGCCAAAAGCCAACGACAAAGACTCCTGGAGCAGCTTCGATTTTAACTTATGCACCACCCTCCAAAGTGCGCTAAGAGGCAGTGTAACTTCCAAACTAAACATTATGGGAGACATCATCTACGAAGAAGGGAAAGAGCGTTTTGGATTGATGCCACAGAGGAAGATCGTTCCCAAACAGAGCGGGAGACGGGAGAGAGAAATCCTCCAGCTCGTAAAGGAACGCCGCCTCTTACGCAAGCAGTGGAGGAAAGCCAATGACCAGGAGAAAGTCGGCCTGAAGAACCTGTGGGACCAGATTAAAGTAAGACTCGCACAACTGAGGAGAGCTGAAAGAATCAGGAAACGCAGAAGCCGCAGGGAGAAAGCAAGGGCAAGCTTCTTCCGGGACCCCTTCAAGTATGCTCGAAGCCTGCTAGAGGAAAAGAAGAACGGGACACTCCAGACCAGTGAGCAGGAGTTGGAGGAACACATCAAAGTCCAGCTCAGTGATAGCCAAAAGGATCTCCCCCTCGGATCACCGGGGCACGTACCTCGCCCACCTGAGCCTTCCTCGCAGTTTGACACCACCCCCCCGAGATGGGCTGAGGTTAAGCAAGTGGTTGAGCGTGCAAGAACTGCTTCAGCACCCGGACCGAACGGGGTACCTTACAAGGTTTTCAAAAACTGTCCTGGACTCCTGAAGCTGTTGTGGAAGCTGATGGGCGTTGCCTGGAAAACCCAGTCCATACCATCATCGTGGAGCAGAGCAATAACAACTTTTATCCCAAAAGAGAGTAATTCTTGTAACATTGACCAGTTCAGAGGTATTGCCCTACTGAATGTGGAAGGGAAGCTTTTCTTCACCGTGGTGGCGAAGCGGATGACCAACTACCTTCTGGCAAACAATTACATCGACACCAGTTGTCAGAAGGCAGGCGTTCCAGGCTTCCCTGGCTGCGTGGAGCACTCGGCCATGATCTGGGAGCAAATCCAGTCAGCCAAGCGCAACAAAGCGGACCTGCATGTGGTTTGGTTGGATCTGGCCAATGCCTATGGATCGGTTCCACATCAACTCATCAGTTTTGCACTCAACTTCTTCCACATTCCATCATGCATCCAAAGCCTGGTAGTAAACTACTTTAACAACTTCAAAGTCTGCTACACGACTCAGGAGATCTCAACTGGTTGGCACCAGTTAGAGAAGGGAATAGCAATGGGTTGCTCTATCTCTCCAATACTGTTCATAACAGCCTTCGAGATCATCCTTATCGGTGGAAGACAGATGGCCCGAGGAGTGAGATCTGAGTCAGGCCAGCGACTCCCGGCGCTGCGGGGCTACATGGATGATGTTACCATCCTCCTCCAGACGGCTGCATGTACCTCCAGACTCCTGAAAAGACTCGGGGAGCTCCTAGCATGGGCACGGATGAAAATAAAACCTGCCAAGTCCCGCAGCCTCTCCATCCGGAAAGGAGCCAGGAATGACAACATCTCATTCTCAGTGGATGGTGAATTAATCCCACGCGTGGTCGACCAACCTGTGCGGAGCCTCGGAAGGCGTTACACTGCTGACATGTCTGATAAGCACATGGCTGCCTCTGTCACTTCTCAGCTGAAGGATGGCCTGAACACAATTGACCAAAGCCATATTCCAGGGAAATTCAAGGTCTGGTGTTACCAGTTCACCTTATACCATCGCCTGATGTGGCCCTTGAAGTTGTGCGACATCACCTCCACAACAGTCCTCAAGATGGACTCAAAAGCCAACAACTACATTCGCAAGTGGCTGGGCCTTCCCAGATGTCTTTCCAACACGGCGCTGTTTGGAAGAACCATTCTGAAGCTGCCACTGAAATCCATCAGCTTGGGCTACAAACAGGAGAAGGTGAGGCTCGTGTTCGAGCTCAGAGACTCACCTGATCCGTCTGTCCGTAACACCAAGACCCAAGTCTGTACAGGGCGTAAGTGGAATGCGACGCAGACAGTAGACCAGGCCATCGTCCGACTGAAACACCAGGAGATGGTAGGACAGATACAGTCTGGCAGAGCCGGCTTTGGATGGGGAGCAGCATCCAAGATGTGGTCCAAAGCCTCAAGGAAGGAAAGAAAAGATCTGGTGATCTCAGAAGTGGTTAAGATGGAAGAGGAGAGCTATATGATCAAGGCTGTGGGCCAACAGCAGCAAGGGAGATGGACCAATTGGGAGGCTGTTGTCAACAGAGTTGTTACGTGGGCAGACATGTGGAAGATGCCCCAGGCGAGGCTAAGTTTCCTCATCAGGGCCACGTACGATACCCTCCCCAGTCCCGGGAACTTGCATGTGTGGTACGGGGCAGAGGTGACCTGCCAGCTCTGTGACTCCCAGAACCCAAGCTTGCGTCACATTCTTTCTGGCTGCAAGGTAGCTTTGTCGCAGGGCCGGTATGGATGGCGGCACGACCGCGTCCTGCGAAGGCTAGCTGAAATCCTGGAGGCACGCAGAGTGGAAGCAAATGGGGCCAGTCCGGGAACAGCTCAGCGGTTGATTAAGTTTGTCAAGCAAGGTGGCCAGCCTCAGAGCAGCAGCAAGAGCATCCAGTCTCTCCTGTCAGCTGGCGGAGAATGGAACATGAGGGCTGATCTAGATCGTCAGTTGAAGTTCCCTCAAGAGATCACAACAACCTCGTTACGCCCAGACATTGTCCTGTGGTCCACCTCTACTAAAACTGTCATCATGGTAGAATTAACGGTACCATGGGAAGAGGGAATGGAGGCTGCCTTTGAAAGAAAGAGGGACAAGTACTCAGAGCTGGCAAGTGAGTGTGCACAAGCAGGATGGAGGCCCTTCACCTATCCAGTAGAAGTTGGCTGTCGAGGCTACACTGGAGCATCCACCCAGCGACTCCTAAAGTCCCTTGGGATCAAAGGCTCCAATCTAAAGAAGGCCCTCAAAGCCCTGGCAGAGGAGGCAGAACAGGGGAGCTTCTGGTTGTGGCTCAGAAGAAACGACAAGGCGTGGGGAAAGCAAGGCGTGTAGACAAGGGGCAGTAGGGAGGCTTCCCTGCTGCCATGTTATGGTATGCGGTCAGGCCCACGCTTGACTCAGGGAGATGGACGTCCCTGCCATGCATAGTCCCTTGGGACTCATTCCATATACACAACAGCAATAACACCGGGGTTAGAATGTGGGTACACTATGGATCCTCCAGCTGGCTGCAGGGGGTGGCAGGGAGACGTCCCTGTCGCTGCTCCACCACCCAGAGATGTTCCGGGATTAAAGGAGCGAAACATCTGTGAAGGGTGGCTCCCGGCTGACGACCCTGCAGCCAGCACCACATGGCACTGTCGGAGGTGCGTCAGGCAGTAATGCCCTGCAAGTGTTAACTTGTGCTTACATCTATATGCCACAAATTAATCCTGCATAAAAACACCTGCGTGTTTGTTACGCTAGCTCCTAGCTCCTCTGCTAGCTCCTAGCTCCATAGAACACGCCAATACAATTCAAACACCTGATCAACACACACAATCACTCAGCCCAAAAGACCGTTTACCTAACCCAAGGTTCATAAAGCTTATATATTTTTAAAAAGTTACGTACGTGACGCGCACATACGGTCAAGTTATCGGATGTTTAGCAGCCAAGGCTGCATACTCACGGTACCTGATATTCAGCTGGGAATGACTACAACAGTAAATAAACACAATTAGCCACAACACAACCAGGCTTATATTTAATATGCCACAAATTAATCCTGCATAATAACACCTGCATGTTTGTTATGCTAGCTCCTAGCTCCTCTGCTAGCTCCTAGCTCCATAGAACACGCCAATACAATTCAAACACCTGATCAACACACACAATCACTCAGCCCAAAAGACCGTTCACCTAACCCAAGGTTCATAAAGCTTATATATTTTTAAAAAGTTACGTACGTGACGCGCACATACGGTCAAGTTATCGAATGTTTAGCAGCCAAGGCTGCATACTCACGGTACCTGATATTCAGCTGGGAATGACTACAACAGTAAATAAACACAAGACATATATATACTCTATTAGCCACAACACAACCAGGCTTATATTTAATATGCCACAAATTAATCCTGCATAATAACACCTGCGTGTTTGTTATGCTAGCTCCTAGCTCCTCTGCTAGCTCCTAGCTCCATAGAACACGCATACAATTCAAACACCTGATCAACACACACAATCACTCAGCCCAAAAGACCGTTCACCTAACCCAAGGTTCATAAAGCTTATATATTTTTAAAAAGTTACGTATGTGACGCGCACGTACGGTACGGTACGTGTTATGCTAGCTCCTAGCTCCTCTGCTAGCTCCTAGCTCCATAGAACACGCCAATACAATTCAAACACCTGATCAACACACACAATCACTCAGCCCAAAAGACCGTTCACCTAACCCAAGGTTCATAAAGCTTATATATTTTAAAAAAGTTACGTACATACGCAAAAAAAAGTTGCGCACATACGGTCAAGCCATCAAATGTTTAGAAGCCAAAGCTGCATACTCACAGTAGCACGTCTGCGTCTTTGTCATCCAAATCAAAGTAATCCTGGTAAGAGTCTGTGTTGTCCCAGTTCTCTACAGGCGTCTGTGTATCCAAGTCAAAAGTCCTCCTGGTTAGAGTCTCTGTTATCCGAGTTCTTCCATCTTGACTGCATCTTTCGGGAATGTAAACAAAGAAGCGCCGGCTGTGTACTGTTGTGGCTGACTACGTTCGAAAAATACGTCCATTTTGCAACGACAACTTTCTTCTTTGCTTGCCCGGCTTCCTTCTCCATAATGCAATGAACATGATTGAAACAGATTCACGAACACAGATGTCCAGAATACTGTGGAATTATGAAATGAAAACAGAGCTTTTTCGTATTGGCTTCAATGTGGAAGGCATACCCGTGTTCGCCGGTCTACGTCACGCGCATACGTCATCCTCAGAGGCGTTTCGAACCGGAAGTTTAGCGGCAAATTTAAAATGTCACTTTATAAGTTAACCCGGCCGTATTGGCATGTGTTATAATGTTAAGATTTCATCATTGATATATAAACTATCAGACTGCGTGGTCGGTAGTAGTGGGTTTCAGTAGGCCTTTAAAGTGTAATTGCTTTGTAGGTACACTGAAATTACCGTATTTTTCGGACGATAAGGCGCATCTAAAAGCCTTTCATTTTCTCAAAAATCAACACTGTGCCTTATAACCCGTTGCGCCTAATGTACGGAATAATTCTGGTTGTGCTTACCGACCTCGAAGCAATTTTATTTGGTACATGGTGTAATGATAAATGTGACCATTAGATGGTAGTCACACATTAGAGCAGGGGTCACCAACCTTTTTGAAACCAAGGGCTACTTCTTGGGTACTGATTAATGCGAAGGGCTACCAGTTAGATACACACTTAAATAAATTGCCAGAAGTAGCCAATTTGCTCAATTTACCTTTAACTCTGTTATTATTAATAATTAATGATATTTATCTTTGTGGAAACACTGATCATCTTAACGATTTCTCACAATAAATATATATAGAAACAGATAAATATCAATTTGCAACACTTTATTTTTATATTTTCTCTATAAGTGCACATTTTTCAAATTTAACATTTTCAAATGATCACTTCTAAGACAGTCTTGTGAAATCACAATATCCCATTTTAACTAGCTAGCCACTAACATTTTTTAAGAAATCATGAATTACTTTGCACCATGTTTGTACAAATAATAACTCATGTAAAATACAAAAGTAAACTCTCAAATTTTTAAATCATGTCACACTTTGAACTGGACACCAAATCTGTTATCTGTTTCTTTGTCAGTTAGTGGGAAGCCTGGCATTGCATGCTGTTAACTAGTGTGTTGTACTCTGGTGTGTAACTTGACACTGCAACTCTGAGTGAGTCTTGCAGATGTGCATCAGTGAGGCGTGTTCTGTGTTTGTTCTTGATGAAGTTCATGTCAGAAAAGGCTGATTCACAAAGATAAGATTTTTCCTCATTGTTTGCGGAACCTTCTTAATCTTTTGGACATATTTTCACAGCAATCTGGCCTTAAGCTTAATTATGATAAATGTAAAATGTTAAGGATCGGAAATCTAAAGGGAACGTCCTTTCGAATGGAATGCAAAGTGTTTTGTTTATAAATTATATGCAATCTGTTGTGTTCCCTAATTTTTTTTCTGTGTACATGAATGAAGGTGTGTTGTTAGGCTCGACCAGAGCTGTTGAACCAAATGTACCAGGGACCCTCAAGGACAAAGACAACGGAGGCAGTAATAAAGTATAACAGAGTTTAATGAAACTTTACGGAGGAGCGGAGGGATCCCGGGGAGGCGGCGAGGCGTGGGAGACACTGGGTTTGTGGAGGAGGGAGCCTGGAACGAAGCAGAAAGCAGAATCAGCATGGAACAAACGAGCACCAAGTTCTCCTTTAACTAACTCACAGAATACTACTAGATAACTGTAATTCTAAATGCTGTCTATACTGACCACAGGAGTCAACGTTCAAGCGTCGGGCGCCGGCTCTCAGCGGTTTATGTAGGCTGCTCTCTGATGGCTGGGATGTGGAGCAGCTGGGCTGATTGGAACCAGCCACACCTGTGCTGGCTGCAGCAGGCTGAGAGAGACGCCCGGCCCTTGCCCTTAGATGGCGTGCAGGGGAGGGACCAGGAACGTGTGGCACAACAGTACCCCCCCCCTTAGGGGAGGCACCGGACGACTGTCCTAGGGCACCTGGATTGTCCCGATAGAAATCGTCCAGCAGGGAGGGGTCAGCCAGGTAGGAACGGGGCACCCAGCTACGGTCTTCAGGGCCGAAGCCCTCCCAGTCCACCAGGTACTGGAATCCTTTCCCACGGCGGCGGACGGCGAGCAGCTTCCGAACCGTCCAAACAGGATCACCACCAGCCAGGACTCGGGGGGGTGGAGGGGCGGAGGTAGGGGGAGACAAGGCACTAGTGGCCACGGCCTTAATCTGGGACACGTGGAACACCGGGTGAACCTTAAGAGCAGGAGGGAGATTCAGACGAACTGCAACGGGGTTGATAACACTGTCCACAGTGTAGGGTCCGACATAACGAGGATTCAACTTGCGGGTTGAAGTCTGGGACGTCTGCAGGGGCAGGTCCCGGGCCAATAGCCAGACCTTCTGACCAGGCTGATAGTCAGGTGCACGCACCCTCCGGCGGTTGGCACCACGCTGGGTACGTGCAGAGGCACGGAGTAACGCAGCGCGGGCAGCCTCCCAGATGCGTCGACACCGGCGGAGGTGGGCTTCGGTGGAGGGAACTGCTACCTCCACTTCCTGTTCGGGAAACAGAGGGGGTTGGTAACCCAGCGAGCATTGAAAGGGTGACATGCCGGTGGCAGAGCTCTCCATGGTGTTGAGGGAATATTCCACCCAGGGTAAGTACTTAGCCCAAGAAGAGGGGTTGCTGGAGGCAACACAGCGAAGAGTCTCCTCAACTGTCTGGTTAGCGCGCTCCGTCTGCCCATTGGATTGTGGATGGTATCCAGAGGAGGGGCTGGCCGTGGCTCCAATACCCTTGCAAAAGGCCTTCCACACCTTGGAGATGAACTGGGGACCACGGTCTGACACGATGTCAGAAGGAATGCCGTGGGGGCGGACAACATGGAGGGTTAGGAGGTCAGCCGTCTCAGCAGCAGACGGGAGTTTGGGGAGAGGGACAAAATGAACTGCTTTAGAGAATCGGTCGACCACCGTCAGAATGGTGTCACAGCCCTGGGACACAGGAAGCCCAGTAACGAAGTCCATACCTATGTGAGACCAAGGCCGACTCGGAATAGGAAGGGGTTGTAGCAGGCCTGCAGGAGGCCTGTGTGAAGCCTTACTACGGGCGCAGACGGTGCAGGCGGCCACAAATTCCCTGACATCCTTCTTGAGGGTTGGCCACCAGAACCTCTGAGCAATGAACGAAGCTGTCCTGCGCTCTCCAGGGTGACAGGCAACACGGCTGGAGTGCCCCCACTCCAATACCGGTGTACGGACGGCATCAGGAACAAACTGTCTGTTCTGAGGGCCGTTGCCAGGGTCGGGCTGGTTCTCTAAGGCCTGCCTCACCACAGCGTCGATGGCCCACGTGACTACACCTACCACCCGGGCAGGGGGCAGGATGGTGTCGGAATCCGATTCCTCCTGGACAGCAGGATCTTCGTTAGAGAACTGACGAGAGAGAGCGTCCGCTCTGACGTTCTTGGAACCTGGGCGGTAGGTGAGGGTGAAATCAAACCGGCTGAAGAATAAGGCCCAGCGGGCCTGCCTGGAGTTAAGCCTCTTCGCCGTCTTCAAGTAGGTCAGATTCTTGTGGTCTGACCACACGATGAACGGCAGCTTCGCTCCCTCCAACCAGTGTCTCCATTCCTTCAGAGCGTCGTGGACCGCCAACAGCTCCTTGTTTCCCACGTCGTAGTTCCTCTCTGCGGGGTCGTAGCTCCTGGAGAAATAGGCGCACGGATTAATCTTCTGATCCTCTTCGGACCTCTGGGAAAGGACGGCTCCGATGCCTGTGTCAGAAGCGTCCACCTCGACAATGAACTGTCTTGTCGAGTCAGGGTGGATTAGCACGGGTGCTGTGGAGAACAGACTCTTGAGCTTGGAAAAGGCTGTCTCGGCTCGAGACGTCCAGGAAAAGGGACGCGAAACGGAGGTTAGAGCATTAAGGGGGGCAGCGATCTGACTGTAACCCTTGATAAACCGGCGTAGAAAACCGGCGAAACCCAGGAATCGTCTGAGCTGAGTCCGGTTAGTAGGACGTGGCCACTCCTCCACGGCTTTGACCTTGGCAGGATCCGCACGCATCTGTCCAGCTTCCACAACGTTGCCAAGGTATGTCACAGAGTCAGAGTGGAAGACACACTTCTTAGCCTTGACGAACAGGCGGTTCTCCAACAACCGCTGGAGAACAAGGCGGACATGCTGGTGGTGTTCCTCCACAGACCTGGAGAAGATAAGGATGTCATCCAAATACACCACCACAAAGATGTTTAGCATATCTCGTAGCACATCATTCACGAGGGCTTGAAACACCGCCGGGGCATTGGAAAGCCCAAAAGGCATCACAAGGTACTCAAAATGGCCAAGGTGGGTGTTGAAGGCCGTCTTCCACTCGTCACCGTCTCTGATCCGAACTAGGTGGTAGGCATTGCGGAGATCAAGCTTAGTGAACACTCGGGCATGAGTGAGTGGCTCAAGAGTGGAACTAATAAGGGGAAGTGGATACTTATTCTTCACTGTGATGTCATTGAGACCACGATAGTCAATGCAAGGTCTCAGACCACCATCCTTCTTGTCTACAAAGAAGAAGCCTGCCCCCAGAGGCGAGGACGACGGCCTGATGATGCCAGAGAGCAGGGACTCCGCAATGTAGTTGTGCATCGACTCCTTCTCTGGTAGGGAGATGTTGTAGAGATGCGACTTAGGATAGGGAGCCCCAGGCAGGAGGTCAATGCCAATATCATAGGGCCGGTGCGGAGGAAGTGAGAGTGCTTTATCCTTACTGAATACCAAGGCAAGGTCATGATAAACAGGTGGAACACCAGTGATGTCGGGGGGAGAGGACATGGGTTTGGGTCTGCTAGAAGGGGACAGGGCGGAGCGCAGACAGGTTGCATGGCATGCGGTGCTCCAGCCCAAAATACGACCAGAGGCCCAGGAGATGTGAGGTTCATGCCTCTCCAACCAAGGTCTACCCAACACCAGGGGCGCTGTTGGGGCGTGTAGAACAAAAAAGCGGATGGTTTCAGAGTGATTTCCAGACAGAGTGAGTGTGAGGGGTTCTGTGGAAAAGGATATAGTTCCCATGGAGTGTCCGTCGATCGCTTGGGGAGACAGTGTGCGATCTAAAGGAACTAAAGGAATGCCCGCCTGGTGAGCCAAAGAGATGTCCATGAGGCACTCGTCTGCACCGGAGTCAATGAGGGCACTAACAGACAGTGTCTCTTCATTCCAGGTCAAGGTTGCAGGGAAAAGTCGGTTGGAATGATTCTTGGGCTGGGGAAGAGTTGTTTGGCTCACCAGTATAGCCCCTACCGGCGAGCTGGGTCTTTTGGGCGGATCGGGCAGACCTTGATGAAATGTCCTGGCTCACCACAGTAAAGACACAGCTGGTTGGTGAGCCTTTGTTCCCTCTCAGCTAGTGTCAGCCGGGACCGGCCGATCTCCATGGGCTCGGCAGGCCCGGGTGAAGAGGGAGCAGGGGGGAGCATAAGCTGTCGAGGTTGTGGAGTGGAGCGAGGAGATGGTGAAGTGCGGGTCACTGAAGCAGAGCGACTGGACCCAGGAGGAGGAGAGCTTCGTTGGGCTCGGTCCGCATGGCGCTCCTGAAGTCGTGTTCCCATCTTAAGGGCCAGGGATATGAGCTCATTAAGAGTCTGTGGGCTGTCACGGACCAAAAGATCTTTAATAGAATCACTCAGCCCCTTGCGGTAGACACTAAGAAGGGCGTGGTCGTTCCACTGGCTTTCAGCAGCAAGGATCCGGAACTCCAAAGTATACTGAGCCACAGAACGTGACCCTTGGCGAATAACTAGCAAACGGCTGGAAGCATCTTGTCCGTCAGTAGGGTGGTTAAACACAGCTTGAAACTCACTCTTAAACTGAGAGTAGTTAGTGGCAAAGACAGGGTTGTTCTCTACTGCTGCAATAGCCCAATTAAGAGCGTCGTCGACCAGGAGGGACATGATGAGAGCAATCTTCGAACCATCAGAAGTATATTTGGATGGCTGATGAGTAAAAAGTAACTCACACTGTGCCAGGAAGCCCCTGCAATGACCAAAATCACCATTAAATGGCCTAGGACTGACTAAGCCAGGCTCAGACTGAGGCTGCTGTGTGCTGGGGAGGACGGGGTTAACAGGCTGGTTTGAAGAACTTGAAGCAGAGTTAGATTCAGCTGAAACATGTGCTGTAAGGACCTCCAGGGTCTTCTGTATGCCGAGCAAGACTCCAGAAATGTCATTCACTTGGCCAGACAGAGCAGCCACATTACCAACAGTAGTTTGTGAAGTCTTCTCAAGCACAGCAATTTGGGATTGAACAGTGGGAAAAACTTTGTTCAATTCTTCATGCAAAGTGGACAGTTGTGTGGCCTGGCCAAACACAAGCTCTCGTAATTCAGGGTTCTTCTGTCCCTCTGTCCCTGAGGACCCGGTTTGGTTCATTTTGGCTTGAACGTTCTGTTAGGCTCGACCAGAGCTGTTGAACCAAATGTACCAGGGACCCTCAAGGACAAAGACAACGGAGGCAGTAATAAAGTATAACAGAGTTTAATGAAACTTTACGGAGGAGCGGAGGGATCCCGGGGAGGCGGCGAGGCGTGGGAGACACTGGGTTTGTGGAGGAGGGAGCCTGGAACGAAGCAGAAAGCAGAATCAGCATGGAACAAACGAGCACCAAGTTCTCCTTTAACTAACTCACAGAATACTACTAGATAACTGTAATTCTAAATGCTGTCTATACTGACCACAGGAGTCAACGTTCAAGCGTCGGGCGCCGGCTCTCAGCGGTTTATGTAGGCTGCTCTCTGATGGCTGGGATGTGGAGCAGCTGGGCTGATTGGAACCAGCCACACCTGTGCTGGCTGCAGCAGGCTGAGAGAGACGCCCGGCCCTTGCCCTTAGATGGCGTGCAGGGGAGGGACCAGGAACGTGTGGCACAACATGTGTGTTGCTGAGTCCGACTTGGACATTATCTGGACTGGGCCTGGTTTAAAAAACCCTTTAAAAAAATCTAATTTCATTGACAACCTGGTCTGTTGAAGATAAGGCCCTTTTTTTTTTAAATAAAATAAAATAAGATAAATAAATAAAAAACATTTTCTTGGATAAAAAAGAAAGTAAAACAATATAAAAATAATTACATAAAAAATAGTAATTAATGAAAATGTTAGTGGACCAGCAGCCTATACAATCATGTGTGCTTCAGGGACTGTGTCCCTTGCAGATGTGTTGTCTATGTTGTGGGAACCAGAATATTGGTAGCAGAAAGAAATAACCCCTTTTGTGTGGATGAGTGTGCATGGGGGAGGTTGTTTGGGTTGATGCACTGATTGAAAGTGTATCTTGTGTTTTTTCTATGTAGATTTAATTTAAAAAAAAACAAAAAAAAACATATTATTATTTTATTTTTTTTATATATATATTTTTTTTTTTAGAACAGGCCCGTGGGCGACTCATCTGGTCCTTACGGGCGACCTGGTGCCCGCGGGCACCGCGTTGGTGACCCCTGCATTAGAGATATGTGTAGACTGCAATCTGACCATTGGTAATTACACACGGCACTCACAAATCTGTCAAAATGTTATAGTGTGACTTTGCAGCCGCACCGCTTGTGGGATTGTCGGCACATTACAGCTACTGTAATCAGAGATACAAGTATTACTATGGTGTGTGTATAAGGACCGCAAATGGCACCGATTAGCAGACATATGTTAGACTTAGACAAACTTTAATGCTCCACAAGGGAAATTGTTCCACACAGCAGCTCAGTTACAAAGGATGGAAAATGTAAGGATGGAAAGTATAATGCAGGTATAAAGTCGACTAAAAATGTACCGTAGTAGCAATACCAAATATAATATATATGTAATATTTATATATTATATATACAGTACATGATATATACTGATATACTGACGGCGTGGCGAAGCTGGTAGAGTGGCTGTGCCAGCAATCGGAGTGTTGCTGGTTACTGGGGTTCAATTCCCACCTTCTACCTTCCTAGTCACGTCTATTGTGTCCTTGGGTAAGGCACTTCACCCTTTGCCTCTGATGGCTGCTGGTTAGCGCCTTGCATGGCAGCTCCCGCCATCAGTGTGTGAATGTGTGTGTGAATGGGTAAATGTGGAAATACTGTCAAAGCGCTTTGAGTACCTTGAAGGTAGAAGAGTGCTATACAAGTGTAACCCATTTATCATTTATATATAATGTTATATTATATTTTTATAAATAGTATATACCAATTTCCATGTGCAATATTACAGTATATGTAACAGCTGCAGCATAAAATAGAGAGTAGATCAAGCAGAAAATAGACATTATAAACAAAGAGAGGTAGCTAACATTGAAGCGGTCAGGTAATAGACAAATATCATCTATTGCTGTATGGCAAGTGATTATACAGCTGGATGGAGTGGAATGAAGGAGTTCTTGAATCGAAGACTGTGGGAACAAAGCTGAAGGAGCCTGAAGGTCCCTCTATTGGTTCTGGTGTTTTGTTTCACAATATTATGAAAAACCAACTTTTCTTACCTTCTGGTACCTGCTGGTGTGTATTTGAGATCTGCATAAGTCCTGAAAATGTGCGCAAGTCCGCCACTGTAGTCCGTGCCGATGCCGTAGTCGATAAGCTTCTTCTTTTTCCACTATCTTCTTGTTATGGGGCATTCATCCTTCGCTGTTGCCATTTCTAATATAAAGTAGCACAAAGTTGTAACTTATATCTCGCTATGGAAGCGCTAAAACTACCAATGTAGTGAGTTTACATAATTCACCCACGGAACTTTAGTTATTAGAGAGTTCAGGTCGGACGTTTTTTCACAGGACACATTGTTGTTGCACTAGTAAGCCACGGATGAGAAGATGCTGCTCCGTTATTGATTTAAGTAAAGTCTGAATGTCATTAAAACAGTTAACTCCATTGCTTGACACTTCTTCCACTCTTGTCCTTGCACGCTACACCGCTACAACAAAGATGACGGGGAGAAGAAGCTGTCGAAGGTGAGCCACGTAAATAAGACCGCCTACAAAATGGCGCATCCTGAAGCGACTGTAAGAAAGCGACTTGAAGATGATCTGTAAATCATAATCTATGCAACATTTTGACCACAGAACCACCATTTCATGTTATGTAGACCACAAGATAATGTTTTAAGTTTAGGAAAAAATCATAATATGACCACTTTTATGCGCCTATTGATCCAGTGCGCCTTTTGTATGAAAAAAAACCTGAATAGACCCGCTAATCAGCCTTGCGCCTTATAATCCAGTGCGCCCTATGATCCGGAAAATACGGTAAGTCCAACTTCATTGTGTTCTTGGTGGTGTTATTGAAATTGCACCAATTTGTTTTGTCAAGAGGATTATTTGTGTTGTTTACATTTTCAAAATGTGCTTGTTGTAATTGTATTTTGGTATAACAAAAACAAAAAAATTAAGTTGTCGTAGTTGTATTTTTAAGTTATCATACCATGATTTGACCTGTCCGGCCCACGTGGGAATAGATTTTTCTCCATGCGGTCCCTGAGCTGAAATGAGTTTGACACCCATGGTCTAAAGCAGGGGTCACCAACCTTTTTGAAACCAAGGGCTACTTCTTGGGTACTGATTACTGCGAAGGGCTACCAGTTAGATACACACTTAAATAAATTGCCAGAAGTAGCCAATTTGCTCAATTTACCTTTAACTCTGTTATTATTAATAATTAATGATATTTATCTTTGTGGAAACACTGATCATCTTAATGATTTCTCACAATAAATATATATAGAAACAGATAAATATCAATATGCAACACTTTATTTTTATATTTTCTCTAAGTGCACATTTTTCAAATTGAACATTTTCAAATGATCACTTCTAAGACAGTCTTGTGAAATCACAATATCCCATTTTAACTAGCTAGCCACTAACATTTTTTTAACAAATCATGAATTACTTTGCACCATGTTTGTACAAATAATAACTCATGTAAAATACAAAAGTAAACTCTCAAATTTTTAAATCATGTCACACTTTGAACTGGACACCAAATCTGTTATCTTTTGGCTGCCTTGGTGAAGAAAGAGATCCACTCAAACAGTCTGTCTCTGTCTCTTCTTGGGGTGTGGTTCAGTCCATTGGGCAGACTGTGCAATGGCATGTGCACGCTGGCCGCTTTGGGGAAAACTCAGGTAGAGTTTGAGCTGTGGGGGCTTTGGGGAAGGCTGGGGCAGAGTATGGGGCGTGGGGCTTTGGTCCAGGCCCTCGGCTTGCTTCTAGGCCTCCTCGCCGCTTCGGCACTCCCGACACTTCTTTCTACAGCTGTTGGAGTCCCGGTGGACACATATTGGCTGGCAACCTTATTCGTTCTCGTCATCGCTGGCAATGTGTTGTCTCTCCTCTCGGTTCCTTCCAGTCAGGTATCGGGTGTTGGTCCTGGATCGGCTTTGACCGTGCCCCTCTTAGCGAGTGCAAGGGAATCTGGAGTGGCTGCTTTCATCCTCAAATCTGCACAGAGGAACTGGCATACAAATTCTACATTTTGCAAACTTACCATTTTGGTCTCATGGTCTTTCCACCTTCCTAGGAAGCTGCTGGTCCTGAGAAGTGCTGATCTTGTGACTGAAGAAGATTAACCTGTTTTCTTAAAATAGGTGCCGTTGTTTGACCTAATCTTTTTGGGGAAACCATGTCGGGATATTAGATAACTCACAAAACATTTAATTACTGAATTGGCACCCTCCTTTGAGGGTGGGGTTGCTTTCGCCAACCACTGCAATTGTCAATCTAAATCATTACGTTCCTTTATCCTTGTATCGGATTGATCATATCGATTAAATAAAACCTCAACACGCTCAAACTTGACCCAATCCAAACTCACCTCCCCCCTCTGTCCCTCTCACAGGGACAGTGTTAGTCGTAGTAATAGTAATAGTAATAGTAGTAGTAGTATTAGTAGTTTCAGAAACATCCAAGAAAAAGAAAAGACAGCTGATAGTCAAGCGCAGCAAGAACAGAGGCGGAGGACAGGTCATGTTTGAGGTCACTGTTCGCTTTTGCAATAGTACTTTGATATTTTACAACACCTAGTGAATTATTGTGGCCTCAATAACTCACTAAATAGTTGTATTTAATTTAGTCTATCTATGATGGGACAATGCACAGAAACATTAAGTTCAGAAACAGATATGTTCTGTACCAGATTATTTCTAAATAGCTACTTTCCATCTGTAGTCCCTGGCTACCTAAATTAAAGGGATCCAAAAATCAAGCAATAAAATTATGACACTAATTAATCATAATAAATATATACATTCATAGTAATCAATAATTAATCAAAAAATAATCATACTGTAGCATGTAATCAGATTAAGAGAAGTCCTAAAATGCCCCTTCATGGACACATACTTACCATACAATACAACCACACCTTATTTACATCATCACACAAAGACAATACATGCTCTTGTTCACATCTGTCATCATTCATAACAACAACCAAGCTTTTAACAGCCATACCTCACAATTTACAACAAAAATGCTCTCATAGATAAATATAATACTCATTAAATTGATGTGTCAACATAATGCCCATCTTAGTGACCGTGTGAGCAGCCTTGATTGCTCCAAAGCCACCTTTTAACTTCAAAATTTCTATTCCTTTTGTTATAACGTGCAGAAGGCTAATTGGTCTGTACATGTTCTGGTCTTCTTTATTTCCTGCTTTATGGATTTAATCATAGTAGCAGTTTCTCGACGTGGTAGGGAAAGTGTTTTCCGTTATTGATTTATTTATCAATTGTTGTTATACGAGCAATAATACAATCCTTATGTTTTAGGAAGATAGTGTCCAACCCATATATATATCTCTAGATCGTGAGTCTGATAATGCAGTGAAGATTTTGTTTAACTTTGTTTCATTTGTTAATTCTAAAATTAGTCCATCCTGAATAAATGACAATTATTTGCACTGATTTTGAGGGATTTTTTATTCAGGGTTTGTACAGACTGGATGAAATGTTCATTAAAATTATTACTTATGTCCAGACTGTATGCGATAGTAGCGCCATTGATATTTAATGTTATAGTGTTGTTTCTTGTTTGCTCTCTTTCCGTAAGTTTGTATCTAGTTTTCCATAACTTTCTAATGTTCCCTTTTGCAGCTTTGATTAATTCTAAGTGAAAGTCAGCCTTAGACTTCCGCCTAAACATTGTAACTTTGTTCCTCCAAACTTTTAAAATCATACGATCTGTATTTAGACCTGTTTTATTGTGAAGGGAGGTTGCGAGAGGGGGGGAGGAAAAGGAAGAGGGGAATTAAACCAGATAAGAAACCAGTTGCTACACAAAAGTTATTAAATTATGCATATATCTAAATGTACCAACATAAACTGACTCACTCAATACACACACATTTCAGCATTCATCATTATACACACACATTGTTAATATACCATACCACCCCATTGTCTGGACAAATATAAACAACTAATGCACGCGTGCTTTTGTGGAATCGGCCGTCTCATATCACAAAAACCAGGTTCCATCATTGCTCATAAAACGGCGATTAACCCGTTTCATTGGAGCAACACCTGCGTTATCCTTCCTGACCAACACGGATAATCGGCCTAAGGCGCTGTAGAATTACCAGGAATCACCCACCAATCCTACAGTACATCGTGTCTGGTCAGTCCATATAGTTTCACCAAGGCTCTACCATACGGAGCCCTTAACTCTATCCATCTATACTGCAGCAAATTTCCAAATTCGTGACAACTTGGCTCAGTTGATCTCATTTACCGGAGTCACTGAACGATCACCTTATATCAGGCTTTTTACCCGGCTGCAGTTTCCACATAGACAGATACGTAGGACCTTCATAGACGTCATAAATTTGTGTGGGCCAAATGTCACACCAGTTAGCCAACCTTGCCTTAAATTTCGCTGTGTCCAACTCCGGCTAACCTAATGTACTTGCAGAAAAAAGCATCCTCTGCCAACAACGACAGAGGATGAAGAGGTTAAAAGAAATTTTTCGTCTCACATCGTCTATGCTTCTACACTCCAAACCACCAAAATTATAATAACAATCCCCTTATGTTAAAAACAAGAGATCACAAGTTTTCAACAAACACACAGACAAATGATCACATATAAAACAACTCAATCCAACCATAATTTACCCCATTCCAGGTTTGTTTTTGGAGAACCTGACTAAACCTATCTTTTATCAAAAATAGATTCAGCAATTAGTCTTATCGATCCGGCTCTCTCCAGGCAGAAAATGTTTACACTTTAAGCAAAACGCTTACCTTGTTATGCGCGCGTGCAGCACACTGTCTGCCTGACTGAGAGAGCGGGAGCGGCTGTCGACCTGTAGCTTCTAAACCATCCTGTTCGTGACGCCAATTTGTGTAGTGGATTGTCCGAAGCTTAAACAGGCAACAAAAGTAGTTTAGTACAACACATTTATTTACCCATTATCAGAAGAGCAGGTTGAATTAAGTTGGCCATGCAGACAGACCACATGTTACTCCGGAGTAAACAAGACACACACAAGCCAAAATCACTGTCGAGTTCCGGTCTTCTGCCATTTTTTATATGTCTCTTGTGCGTCATTGTTTGTTATCTAATGCGTCAATGTCTTTTGGTTATCCCTATCTGTTCCATAACAACTCGAATCCTTTAGACAGTCAACACATTCTGTAGACAGGTTGGCACGACTTAATATTCACTTTTGTCCCACTGGCACAGAATAGAAGAGAAATTAAATGAGCGTACATTCTTATTAGACATGCAATATAGGTCAAAGGTCAGAAATTCTACTACAGTAGATTGTCACTGAAGGCATCAAAACTATGAATGAACACATGTGGAGTTATGTACTTAACAAAAAAAGGTGAAATAACATAAATAAACATGTTTTATATTCTAGTTTCTTCAAAATAGCCACCCTTTGCTCTGATTACTGCTTTGCACACTCTTGGCATTCTCTAAATGAGCTTCAAGCACAACTGTGAAGCATACTTGCCAACCTTGAGACCTCCGAATTCGGGAGATGGGTGGCGGCGGCGGGGTTGAGGTGGCGGGGGAGGGGAGGGGGGGTTTTGTGGTAGCGGGGGGTGTATATTGTAGCGTCCCGGAAGAGTTAGTGCTGCAAGGGGTTCTGGGTATTTGTTCTGTTGTGTTTATGTTGTGTTACGGTGCGGATGTTCTCCCGAAATGTGTTTGTCATTCTTGTTTGGTGTGGGTTCACAGTGTGGCGCATATTGGTAATAAATGATAAATGATAAATGGGTTATACTTGTATAGCGCTTTTCTACCTTCAAGGTACTCAAAGCGCTTTGACAGTATTTCCACATTCACCCATTCACACACACATTCACACACTGATGGCGGGAGCTGCCATGCAAGGCGCTAACCAGCAGCCATCAGGAGCAAGGGTGAAGTGTCTTGCCCAAGGACACAACGGACGTGACTAGGATGGTAGAAGGTGGGGATTGAACCCCAGTAACCAGCAACCCTCCGATTGCTGGCACGGCCAGTCTACCAACTTCGCCACGCCGTCCCCTTGTAATAGTTTGTAATAGTGTTAAAGTTGTTTATACGGCCACCGTCAGTGTGACCTGTATGGCTGTTGATCAAGTATGCCTTGCATTCACTTATGTGCGTGTAAAAGCCGCATATAATATGTGACTGGGCCGGCACGCTGTTTGTATTGAGTTAAAGCGGACGTGACGACAGGTTGTAGCGGACGCTAAAGGCAGTGCCTTAAGTGGAAATCGGGAGAATTTCGGGAGAATGGTTGCCCCGGGAGATTTTCGGGAGGGGCACTAAAATCCGGGAGTGTCCCAGGAAAATCGGGAGGGTTGGCAAGTATGCTGTGAAGTGAAAACCATTTTAGGTGACTACCTCTTGAAGCTCATCGAGAGAATGCCAAGAGTTTGCAAAAAAAGTAATCAAAGCAAAGGGTGGCTATTTTGAAGAAACTAAAATATAAAACATGTTTTCAGTGATTTCACCTTTTTTTGTTAAGTACATAACTCCACATGTGTTCATTCATAGTGTTGATGCCTTCAGTGACAATCTACAATGTAAATAGTCTTGAAAATAAAGAAAACGCATTGAATGTGAAGGTGTGTCCAAATTTTTGGCCTGTACTGTATTTCTATATATTGATCAATCAAGCAATCATCAATCAAAGTTTATTTATACAGTATAGCCCTTAATCACAACTCCCCTCCAAGTAAGATTGCATCCAGCTCGATGAGGTTTTGCCAAATCCGATTGCTCTGAGCTTATCCAACAGTATAGCGTGGTTAACGGTGTCAAAGGCCTTCTGAAGTTTCAGCATGACCATGCCGCAGTATTTGCCCGCGTCCACCTCATGTTTGATGTGGTCGGTCAGATAGAGAAGGCATGTGTCAGTGGAGTGGTTAGTTCTGAGGCCAGATTGGAATTTGTACATGAGTTTATTGGTGGCAAGGTAACCATCGACCTGTTCATAAACTATTTTTTCCATTACTTTTGAAATGGAACTGAGAATAGAAACAGGTCGGTAGTTGCCAGGTTCCAATTTGTTTCCTTTTTTAAAGAGGGGAGTTACTCTTGCTATCTTAAAATCTTTTGGTACTTGGCCTTGTGAAATTGAGAGGTTTATTATGTGCGAGATGATTGGGGCAATGATGGCGGCAGAGTCCCTGAGAAATCTGGAGGGGATATTGTCAAGGCCGGTGGCCTTGTTTGGGTGGAGCGCACTCAATTTTTTAAGCACCTCATCAGCTGAGACCTTTTCTAATTTGAAATCGTTGTTGGATACGCCTAGCTTTCTGTAGAAGGCTTTAATGTGTTCTACACCAAAGCGACCAGAGTGGTGGGACAGCTTGTTGACAAGAGTTGCGGCTATGCTGGTGAAAAAGGTGTTAAGTCTGCTTGCTACCTGCATTTTGTCTGTAATGAGGGAGTCACCCTCCTTGATGCTGATGTTGGTGAGTCTGGTTTTAAGTTTCTAGCTGCAACCGGGAAGCTGGTTGTTGAGGATTTTCCAGAGCTCACGTGGCTTATTTGTGTTTTCCTCTAATTTGTCGCTAATGTAATTTTTTTTTAAGGATTTAGTCAGGATGGTTGTCTTATTTCTTAATTTATTGCATTTTTTTTTGAGAGTTGAAAGGAGTGATTTAAGGTTATTATTGGGTTATTTATCTACTTCAGTTTTACACTTTTGACATTCTGAGTATTTTCTGTCTGTGTCTTTTATGGCAGCTAATAGGTCCGGATTCATCCATGGTTCAGAGCGGGTTTTGATCCTGACTGTTCTCACAGGAGCCATGTCATTTAGTATCTTTAGGAACGCTGTTTTGAAGCGATCCCAAGTAACATCGACCAGGTTGCTCGTGAGCACGGGGGACCAGTCCCACTCATCTAATTTTAAATTGAAATTGTCACTAGAGCATTTTTAAGGGATCAGGATTGGGTTGTTATGTGGCCATTGGCTTTGGGTTTAGCTAGTTTGAGAGTGCAGAAGGTTAGATAGTGGTCGCTAAGACCACAGATCATGACCCCACTATTTTTTATTTTAGGCCGGTCTGAAGTGATAATGAGATCTATGGTTGACTGGGTGGAATCACACACCCTTGTAGGTAGTGCTATTAGCTGGGAAAGACCGTGCAGATTACAAAACTTGCTGTAGGACCTGAAGACAGGCGTGAATCTGCAGATTCAAGGTCGTTGTGGTTGAGATCCGTGCGAGTTATGTATTTTATATCCTGGTGAATATACATACAAACAAACACCCCCACTATGTTTATTCCTGACCTTTCTTATAACCGAAAAGTTTTCTATTTCAATGTCTGAGTCAGAAACACTTTGATCAAATTTGGTTTCAGAAAAACACAGGATTTTTACCTTCGTGTTGAGGAACATTTCTCTGATTTGGTCGAGTTTGGTTCCAGAGAGGCTGTTCACATTAAGGTGGATGATGTGTAGTCCACTGGAACCAAAAAGATCAGAGTCCGTGGTGTAGTGGTACTGTCCAGAAAAGTTGTTGGTTGTTATTGAGGTTGGAGTTGTAGAGCAGTTCAGGTCGTTGTTTGGCTGGAGCTGCTTGGGGGAGCAGGAGGGAGAGAAGGGAGAGAGAGGCATATTGATCTTCATCCAGGTGAATGGGGAGGGGCGGAGTTGGAGAGTGGGGGGCCAGGTAGGGGGGTGGGGGTGGGGGTGGGGTGGATTAAACTTTCGCGGGCTTTGGACCGGTTGAAAACAAAGAAAATGGTAGTATGAAGGAGCCCCAATATCCCGTTTATGCCGCGGGTCTAGACGCCGCATCCTCGACCGTCAGGGACCGGGCCGGGGAGAGGCCGCGTGGACCCCCGCCACACCGTCTCCACTGCAGACCGGGGTGTCGATGTTGACTGTCGACGCGCCGCTCATCGCCGTGCCGTTCGCCGCCGCGCTTCACCGCCGGGCTGTTCAGCGCCGGGCTGCTGCCTTCGCCAACACAGGGCCAACACAGATAGACAGACAACATTCACACTCACATTCACACACTAGGGACCATTTAGTGTTGCCAATCAACCTATCCCCAGGTGCATGTCTTTGGAGGTGGGAGGAATACTTGTATGTTTATTGCGCTAACAATCCATCAAGCGGTACGGCTTCATAGCTTACCGAAGTCGTACTAAAAACATTTTGACAGATTTGTGAGTGCCGTGTGTAATGTTCTATATTTTCAATGGAACATTTAAAGTTTTAGTGTTGTTTACTTGCGTATCTCTTATGTGGGACTGCCATCTACTGGTCACACTTATCATTACACCATGTATCAAATACAATTGCTTCGAGATTGGTAAACACAACCAGAATTATTCCGTACATTAGGCGCACTGGGTTATAAGGCGCAGTGTCGATTTTTTCGAGAAAATTTAAGGATTTTAAGTGCGCCTTATTGTCCGAAAAATTTGGTAAATACAAATTAGGCTTGAATCTTCCTGCAAAAAGCAGATACAAGCAAAAAACTCTAACTATATAAATGGAATAGATCCCTATACTTTATCAATAACAAGATTTGTCGAGTGATATCAAGGATTATACATCGCTCGCGTTTCCAGACATATCGAACTATTGTGCTCTAGACTCCATTCTACACGACAAAACAGATGGAAACTTGGAAAAGCATGGAAGTCTACAACTTTTTTGTGTGTGGCTGGGTCAAGGAAATTGCATTGCATGATTTAACTTCGCGTCTATGTTTGTTGCTGTTGAAAACGGATGGATGGATGGATAACTAAAGATGATATTGTGTATGTGCTGAAAGTTTCATTTATGATTGCTGCCTTTAGTAAAAGCTTAACTATTTTAGATTTTGCTCACATTTGCTTTCTGTTATTTAACCCCGCCGAGTTGGTGCTTTTCTAAAAACTTGTAGCAAACATGTGTTTAAGAATGACAAATAATTTCAAGATAATACTTAAATCAGACCTGGGAAAATTAAGGCCCAGGGACCATTTGGCTTTTCAATCTGGCCCGCTGGACATTCCCAAATATTTTTTTTACATCTTTAAGATGGAATCAGTAGCTGCCATTATGATGTACAGTGATGTTTTCAAATTACCGGAAGTCTTGAACTACACAAAGTATTTCAATGGTTGGAATCTGCGCTTTTGCATGATGTACTAGTTATTATGATAATCTAATTAGTTACTATGGTAATCTAAGTCACAGCAGCTCAGACGAGGCACCAAGCAGTGTGGGTGGGGTGCGTTTCCACAGAGTGTTTCCAGAGCGGCCATCCTGAAATGCGGGTGTCAGGGACAGACGCGGAAGGAGATTTTTACAACAAAGTTCTAAAGCTTAGTGATATATCACATATATCAGATTGTAAGTGTTTTTTTTTTTTACCTTTGCGTTCATATTTTGAGGTTTGTTGCATTTTTGTTGCGTTTCCCTTGATTGTAAAATATGTCGATCTAGAGGGGGTGTGACGTTCATACGTTGTCAATGTTCAGTGTTTTATCGTTCATAGTTAATATTGTAAATCCCGCATTCTTTATTTACATGTACATTCTGGGTGTCTCATTCAGTAAAAAAAATTAAAATTCCATTCCGTTTTTTAAGGCGGTCTGTCATAACATTTTTAGCATTTAATCAGACATTATTGTGAGGTTTTGTATTAGTGTTCCTAAAAATAGATATACCGGCCCCCAGACACATTTTTTTCTCTAAATTTGGCCACCAGAGTCAAAATAATTGCCCAGGCCTGACTTAAATGGTAAATAATAAACGTTAAAAGTATATCTATTAACACTTTAACAAAGTGATCATTGCGAACTAGTGCATTATTCGACTCTGCTCTCCCTTGGACTGGAGTGTGTGCTGCTTTTCTCGTCTTGTAAAATCTTGCACTCTTCCTCCCTTTTTAATTACCTCCCGAGGAACTCTGAAGAAACGTTTATCCTTTTCGCGATTTGAACGATTCGCAAAGCCGAAAACAACACGAGCGTAGGACATTTTTTTCTTCCAGAAAGGCTAAATGGCGCCCAGTACCCATTGAGAACACAGCTAGCTTGACCACCACGCGTATTTAATGTGAAGAGACGTGAGCCGAACGTGACGTCAGTAAAATCCAAGCAAAAGCTCTTCCTTTTTAATCAACATTAACAGGCCCTATTTTACTATTTATCTTATCTATACCTTAAAGCCGCCCTAACTAACGTTTCAACCTTCATAGAATATTTTCATAACTTTTGGAATGATACATTGACTTACAACTAGTTGAATGGCACCTCTGTCATGGCCTGAGGGGATCTGTATTACTTTTACTGAGACTTTGTGACTTTGAAGAGGGTGGCAGGTAAGGCTGCAGCTAACGATTATTTTTCTATCGATTAATCTATAGATTATTTTTTCGATTAATCGGTTAATCTATAGATTATTTTTTCGAATAATCTATAGATTATTTTTCCTTTCACCGATTATTTTTTTATTCAAAATGAAGATGAAAAAATAAATGTAGGCCCGTTTTTTCAAAAGGCTTGGCTTTTATTTACAAAAAAAAGAAGTATGGCCACTCGTCAACATTGACAACAACATGACTAAATATTCTGTAACAATGTAAACATTTAAAACTTTTAACATTTAACAAAATTAAAAGTAGCTTATTTGCTTTTTAATGTGCAAATATAAAAGTCAACATCCAGTGCAAATCTTAATATTCTGCAATAGTATAAGCATTTCAAAAGTAAAAGTATTGCTTATTTTGCTTTAAAATGTGCAAAAATAAAGATAAACATCCAATACAAAAAAGTGCAAAACGAAATATTCTGTAACAACAGTGTAAACATTTCAACAAAAGTGAAAGTATTGCTTATTTGCTAAAATGTGCAAAAATAAAGATAAATATCCAATACAAAAAAGTGCCAATCTAAATATTCTGGAGCACTGTAAACAAGTATTGCTTTTAAAATGTGCAAAATAAACATCCAGTCCAACACAGTACACAATAACCAATTCTACTCATTCCAGTGAGTGTCTAACAGTTGTAATGAAGAAAGGTTAGCATGTCTACATGTTTGGTTCTTTTCTTGTTTACAATATTCCCAGCAGCTGAAAATAGGCGCTCAGAAGGGGTCGATGTGGCTGGAACTGAGAGGTAATTAGCCTTCACCTCAAGCCAGGATTGCGAGTGAGCTGAGCTGCAGTTTAAGTTTCTAGAAGGTCAACGGGCTCTTAGTGATGTTACTAGTAGTTGACTGGGAGGTGTTTATTATCATTTGGGGAGAGTCCGCTGCCTGATGCTCACCTGCTAAACACCTATCTGCTCCACGCTGAAGCGCTGACTACATGCGCTCTGAATATGCACTGCTGATTGGCTGATAATGCTTCGTGTGTACCAATCAGATGGTTGTGTGGGTGGGACAATGCTGCGTGTGTACCAATCAGATGGTTGTGTGGGTGGGACAATGCTGCGTGCTGAGACAGGCAGACGGAGTAAATAAAGCAGCTTGTTAAGACTTTAGCTTTAGCTTAGAAACTCGTTCGGTACACCCCCGTACCGAACCGAAAGCCCCGTACCGAAACGGTTCAATACAAACACGTACCGTTACACCCCTAGCAGATACAAATGACACATTCATGTTTTTGTGTAATGATGACAACGTATGCTCGCGCGGACGATTGACTAGTTGATGGTTTTCTTTTCAAATGTTCGTTCATAGCCGTTGTGCTGCTATGATAGGCCATTTCCGCTCGACACACTGTGCATACAACAACATTATTAGACCGTTTATTGAAACACTCCCACACAATTTTGACCACTTTTGGCATGCTTTCCCCCCCTCGCTCGCACCGCTCGCACTTTGATCGTCTGCTTTGCGCTTCGCCATGACGGTAGTGTGACGTCATTATACGACGCGTCGACGCCGTAACCGATGACGTCGACTACGTCGACGCGTCGTTTCAGCCTTAGTGGCAGGAACCGTGCCACACAAACTACAAATGTGCTGATTTGCTTTACGGCATACGTCACTCCCCCTTTCCCCATTCCTTAAAAAGACGGAAGTTGATGCGAACGCCTACGTACAATTACTGCTATCATGGCCGAAGCTCCAAAGAAATGAAAAGTTTTGTTTGAGGAGACAAGAAAAGGACAGTCAAGGATCGGCGTGGCGAAGTTGGTAGAGTGGCCGTGCCAGCAATCGGAGGGTTGCTGGTTACTGGGGTTCAATCCCCACCTTCTACCATCCTATTCACATCCGTTGTGTCCTTGGGCAAGACACTTCACCCTTGCTCCTGATGGCTGCTGGTTAGCGCCTTGCATGGCAGCTCCCGCCATCAGTGTGTGAATGTGTGTGTGAATGGGTGAATGTGGAAATACTGTCAAAGCGCTTTGAGTACCTTGAAGGTAGAAAAGCGCTATACAAGTATAACCCATTTATCATTATTTATTATAACTGCCCCGGCTTTCACTCGCTGGCGTGAGCTCAAAGAAGAGGGATTTCAGACCAACTTGGCTCTGTTCCTGCTAAACTAGTAAGTGACTTTCAATGATTTCTAAATGATAATGCTAATGTTAGCTATCGGAAATTTGCATGGTTGCAATAAAAAGCCACCAGCGTGATAGTTCGCAGTTCTACACTACTTCTTTCAAAAAAACTCTCCCGTCTGCCTTTCTTTGCTTTGGACCTGCAGCCGCGCTGATACTTTCTTGGTAGTAGCGTCATGTTTGTAGTGCAATCCAATTGAAAATCCAGATCAGCTTGTACAGGAATAGTTGGTGTGTATATGGAACTCCATATACTTTTCTTATTCAATTTTTTTTTTCTGATTTGAGCTGAAAATATCCATCATTTAAGCTTAGAGCGGCCGTGCCTGGTTCAATCCCTGGCTTCCTTCATCCTAGTCACGTCCGTGGTGTTCTTGGGCAAGACACTTCACCCTTGCTCCTGATGGGTTGTGGTTAGGACCTTGCATGGCAGCTCCGGCCATCAGTATGTGAATGGGTGAATGTAGAAATAGTGTCAAAGTGCTTTGAGGGCCTTGGAGGTAGAAAAGTGCTGTACAAGTATAACCCATTTAACAACGATTCAATATATGTGGTTGCCGATACGATTTAGACTGAGACTATATTATTTTTTAGAATGATACAATCTGAATTGATTCAGTGCGTTGAAATCGATTCAGTAACTTTTTTGCAAAGAATAAAAAAATCAAACAGTGTTAAATAAACAGTGTATACTACGGGTGAAGTATCCTTTATTCCTATTTCTTGTAAGGGAATTAATTGTAAATGAATTACAGATCCAGCTAAGCAAATAAACAACAATGCATTGACACCTTTTTTTAATAAGGTGCAACCAACACTTTAGCTAGAAGCACATGTCACACACAACAACACTTACTCTAAAAGGCAGAGAGACAAACATACTGTATCACAGATATTACACTATTGTCTTGTTGCGTTTGTTATGACCTTTCTTCAAGAAGGTAAGAAAGTTAGTAGATATCCACCATTTTTTTTTTATGGCGCCCCAGACGGGAAAATAGACTTAACGTTTAAAATCTTTAATATTAGAAGTGTTAAACTTCATATAAGGTCTGCCATTCTTAAATCCAATGTTGTCCTTTTTTTTTTGATGGCGCCACAGACGGGAAAATAGACTTAACGTTTAAAATCTTTAATATTAGAAGTGTTAAACTTCACATAAAGTCTGCCGTTCTTAAATCCAATGTTGTCCTTTTTCTAGTATTGATAAAATTGATCGATTCCCTTTTAAAAACAATCTTAGATCGATACCTGTCTCTTGTAAGGCAAGCACCCCGACCCCAGATCGATATACTTGAAATTTAGGAATATATACAGTACAGGCCAAAAGTTTGGACACACCTTCTCATTTCAATGCGTTTTCTTTATTTTCACGACTATTTACATTGTAGATTGTCACTGAAGGCATCAAAACTATGACACCTGTGAAGTGAAAACCGTTTCAGGTGACTACCTCTTGAGGCTCATCGAGAGAATGCCAAGAGTGTACAAAACAGTAATCAGAGCAAAGGGTGGCTATTTTGAAGAAACTATAATATAAAACATGTTTTAAGTTAAAGTTCAAGTTAAAGTACCCAGGATTGTCACACACACACTAGGTGTGGCGAAATTTTTTGTTACGTACATAACTCCACATTTCATTTATAGTTTAGATGCTTTCAGGGACAATCTACAATGTAAATAGTCATGAAAATAAGAAAAAAACGCATTGAATGAGAAGGTGTGTCCAAATTTTTGGCCTGTACTATATTTCTATGTATTGATCAATCAATCAATCATCAATCAAAGTTTATTTATACAGTATAGCCCTTAATCACAACTGTCTCAAAGCCACAACGACACCCTCGTTATACCCATAGCACACAATGCTTCAATTTCAAGCATGTGCAATGTTCACAAAAACGTGAAAATCTGCATTTTTAAATATTAATTTCCGCATCAAAATATCACTTTTGATATAAAATAATGAAATACATGAACAATAATAAATAATGATAATGAAATAAACCACATTTGTTTAATTCTTACCTCAGCCACAGGCGGAGGCGCGCGCACATTTTCAGGACTCATACAGATCAGCAGGTCCTAGAAGATAAGAACATTTGCTTTTGCATAATATTGCGAAACAAAACGCCAGATAATGCCTTACCTTTAATAATACTTGTACGTTGAAGCACAGTACAATCCATCAAGCGGTGCGGCTTCGTAGCTTACCAAAGTCGTACTAAAACATTTTGATAGATTTTTTGAGAACCGTGTGTAATGTTCTATATTTTCAATGGAACATATACAATGTTGGTGTTTACCAGTCCTAGGTCATATTGCAGTTTACACGTATCTCTTATTTGTGAATGCCATCTACTGGTTACACTTATCATTTCATCATGTACCAAATAAAATAGCTTTGAGGTCGGTAAGCACAACCAAAATTATTCCGTACATTAGGCGCACCGGGTTATAAGGCGCACTGTCGAGTTTTGAGAAAATTAAAGGATTTTAAGTGCACCTTATAGTCCAAAAAATACGGTAACCTGAAGAGGTGTGGCTACAAGATAGAGTTGCCAAATAGGAAAACATTTTCTGAGTTCCTCGCATGCATGTTAAATAATTTTACATTAACTTTTCAATGATAATAATGTTAGTAAATAATCTACCAACAATTATATGGTACATTACATGGGACTATAAATAGTTAGCGCCTATAATAACAATATCACTAATATTTGGTTAATATTCAAGTTACGAAACGCTTTTTGGATGTTTTTTTTATTGGGTTTTAAGGGTGGAATAGAGGACCTTCCATTGGCTCTGCTGAAAGTGGACTTATATTTACGTTTATTAACGAGTTAGAATGCATTAAAAATAAAATACTGTATTTTCCAGACTATAATGTGCACTTAAAATCATTTTTTTCCCCTCAAAACTCGACAGTGCGCCTTATAACCCGATGCGCCTAATGTACGGAATAATTCTGGTTTTGCTTACCGACCTCGAAGCAATTTTATTTGGCACATGGTGTAATAAATGTGACCAGTAGATGGCAGTCAAACATAAGAGATATGTGTAGACTGCAATATGACTCAAGTAAACAACACCAACATTTTATATGTTCCATTGAAAATATAGAACATTACACACGGCGCTGAAAAATCTATCAAAACGTTTTAGTACGACTTTGGTAAGCTATGAAGCCGCAGAGCACAAAATGGCGCATCCTGAAGAGACTGTCAGAAATCGGCTTGAAGATGATCTGTAAAACATAATCTATGCAACATTTTGACCAAAGAACCACCATTACATCTTATGTAGACCACAAAGAAGTGTTTTCAATTTAGAAAAAAAATAAAATAATATGACTCCTTTTAATGCGCCTTATATATATACAGTATATATATAAAAAAAGGTTGAAAATAGACCATTCATCGGCAGTGCGCCTTATAATCCGGTGTGCCCTATGGTCCGGAAAATACGGTACATCCGTCGTCATGCCTTTTTATAATGATTGTGAACGACAGGCAAAATTCCAAATAAGTGCAGTTCCCCAGGTGGTCCTTAAAAGAAGTCTTTATAGGCCTACTGAAACCCACTACTACCGACCACGCGGTCTGATAGTTTATATATAAATGATGAAATCTTAACATTGCAACACATGCCAATACGGCCGGGTTAACTTACAAAGTGCAATTTTAAATTTCCCGCTAAACTTCCGGTTGGAAACGTCTTTGGATGATGACGTATGCGCGTGACGTTACGACGGCAATGGAAGTATTCGTACCCAATGTGTCACCATACAAACTGCTCTGTTTTCATCGAACAATTCCACAGTATTCTGGACATCTGTGTTGGTGAATCTTTTGCAATTTGTTTAATGAACAATGGAGATTGCAAAGAAGAAAGTTGTAGGTGGGATCGGTGTATTAGCGGCTGGCTGTAGCAACACAACAAGGAGTACTTACTTGGATAGCAGACGCGCTAGCTGATGCTAGCCGCCAACCGCATCTGTGATCGGGTGAAGTCCTTCGTCGCGCCGTCGATCGCTGGAACGCAGGTGAGCACGGGTGTTGATGAGCAGATGAGGGCTGGCTGGCGTAGGTGGAGCGCTAATGTTTTTATCATAGCTCTGTGAGGTCCGGTTGCTAAGTTGCTAAGTTAGCTTCAGCGTCGTTAGCAACAGCATTGTTAAGCTTTGCCAGGCTGAGAATTATTAACCGTGTAGTTACATGTCCATGGTTTAATAGTATTGTTGATCTTCTGTCTATCCTTCCAGTCAGGGATTTATTTATTTTGTTTCTATCTGCATTTGAGCCAGATGCTATCACGTTAGCTCAGTAGCTAAAGAGCTTCGCTGATGTATTGTCGTGGAGATAAAAGTCACTGTGAATATCCATTTCGCGTTCTCGACTCTCATTTTCAAGAGGATATAGTATCCGAGGTGGTTTAAAATACAAATCCGTGATCCACAATAGAAAAAGGAGTGTGTGGAACCCTAACCCTAAGTTACGGTCAGAGCGAAAAAAGATACACCCTGCACTGCCTCTCTAGTCCTTCACTCTAACGTTCCTCATCCACGAATCTTTCATCCTCGCTCAAATTAATGGGGCAATCGTCGCTTTCTCGGTCCGAATCTCTCTTGCTCCATTGTAAACAACGGGGAATTGTGAGGATTCCTTCCTCCTGTGACGTCACACTACTTCCGGTATAGGCAAAGCTTTTTTTTATCAGCGACCAAAAGTTGCGAACTTTATCGTCGTTGTTCTATACTAAATCCTTTCAGCAAAAATATGGCAATATCGTGAAATGATCAAGTACGACACATAGAATGGATCTGCTATCCCCGTTTAAATAAAAAAAAATCATTTCAGTAGGCCTTTAAATTTGGTCTTTAAACCTGGCCGGTTCCCTTGTTCCATACAGCACACATATGCAGATGTCTTGTTTACAAAAGTAGCTGTGTTTGCTCTTAGTGTTGGATGTAACAGTGGTGAAACTTCCTTATTTGTGATTATTGCAAGATGATCCGTTATGTGTAGCAGCGGCAGCTGAAGTGAATGTGACAGCGAGTCACAATTACGACCGATAGCCGTATCATTAGTCCAGAATCTTCACGGTCCAGGAGGACCGATCTAATTGGGAACCGGTTCCAAAAAATACCGGTAGTCGGTACACATTGCCATAAGAGACTCATGAATTTATTTTATCTGTCAAACTCAGCCGTCAAAGTCAGTGGGCGGGTCACAACACCTAATTGGTTACCCGTAATTTCTACTTGTCTGTGAATAGTCGATCATAAACATGGAAGAGTACTGTTTGATATCTTGGTCGGAAAGTGCGGAAATAACTTTGACAACTTGAATAAATCCTTCGACTTAAACTGCCACATACTCAGCAAGCTTTAACATATCTATACCACCAACTCCCCATAAAGTAAGAGTATTTCTCTTAGCCGTCATGTTTTCAAAAACGTCTAAAAGTTCGATTCTTTGATGTCGTTTTTTTATGCAGTACCGCCTAAGGGATCGAAGGTCACGGGCATTCAATGTTGGTTTTCAGCCTTGCTGCTTACGTGCAGTGATTTTTCCAGAGTCTCTGAAACTTTGGATGATATTACGGACCGTAGATGGTAAAATCCCTAAATTCCTTGCAATGAGAAATGTTGTTTTTAAACAATTTGCTCACGCATTTGTTCACAAAGTCGTGAGCCTTGCCCCATCCTTGTTTGTGAATGACTGAGCATTTCATGGAAGCTGCTTTTATACCCAATCATGGCACCCACCTGTTCCCAATTAGCCTGTTCACCTGTGGGATGTTCCAAATAAGCGTTTGATGAGCGCATTCCTCAATTTTCTCAGTCTTTTTTGCCACTTGTGCCAGCTTTTTAAACATGTTGCAGGCATCAAATTCCAAATGAGCTAATATTTGCAAAAAATAACTAAGTTTTCCAGTTCGAACGTTAAGTATCTTGTCTTTGCAGTCTATTCAATCGAATATAGGTTAAAATGGATTTGCACATCATTGTATTCTGTTTTTATTTGCGATTTACACAATGTGCCAATTTCACTTGTTTTGGGTTTTGTAATATCAGCTTCATTTTGTATATAGGCCTAAGTAAAATAGACTTTACACTCATTATTTGGAAAATTGTTGATACTGAAACACGATGAAGAATACAGTCGAATACTCAGTAAGGGTAATTTGACAATATCAAGTAAAATGTGGTTTTTGACACAAATGCATGGGTTACTTATGGTGAATGAGCAAACAGAACACTTGTGGCGGAATAAAAATAAAGTATCATCAATTTACATACAGTACAGGCCAAAGGTTTGGACACACCTTCTCATTCAATGCGTTTTCTTTATTTTCATGACTATTTACATTGTAGATTGTCACTGAAGGCATCAAAACAATGAATGAACACGTGTGGAGTTATGTACTTCACAAAAAAAGGTGAAAAAACTGAAAACATGTTTTGTATTCTAGTTTCTTCAAAATAGCTACCCTTTGCTCTGATTATTGCTTTGCACACTCGTGGCATTCTCTCGATGAGGTTTAAGCACACCTGTGAAGTGAAAACCATTTCAGGTGACTACCTCTTGAAGCTCATCGAGAGAATGCCAAGAGTGTGCAAGGCAGTAATCAGAGCAAAGGGGGGCTATTTTGAAGAAACTACAATATAAAACATGTTTTCAGTTATTTTACCTTTTTTTGTTAAGTACATACTGTAACTCCACATGTGTTCATTCATAGTTTTGATGCCTTCAGTGACAATCTACAATGTAAATAGTCATGAAAATAAAGAAAACGCATTGAATGAGAAGGTGTGTCCAAACTTTTAGCCTGTACTGTATGTAAGGTTGGTATTAAGTTCTCCAGTGTGCACCAGCATAATCCAGGTTTCATTAAAGTCTCCAAATTACGTGTGATTATTCTGTTTCTTGAGATTGCGTTTAAACCAGAAATGGGCGATCCAAATATTGATTGCTGTTTTGGACTCATACGAATATGATGGGATTTCTATTTTTTAGTACATATTTTTCTACAAATATATGTTTTTGTTGTGTTGTTTACATTGTTACATTGTTGATATTGTTATACAGTATTTATCAACATATAGCGCTCTGTCTGTGAGTGGTTCTGTAAGTGCTGTTGTGTTGCATTGTGCTGTGCTGCTACACAGTCTGACCAGTTCAGCACTTCAAGAATGAATGGAATGTTATTTTACGCAAACACACACGCACGCATGCACACACATACACGCTCCCAATTGCGCACATGCACACGCACGCGCACGCACACTCACACTCACACATACTGGTTATCATTTGGAATGGGGACCAAGTTTTTGATCATCACTTGTGGGGACCACCCTTTCTGCAGGTTGTGGAGGCATACAAAAATTTGGTAAAATGGTTAACTCATACACGTCTTTAAATCTCTGGATTGATGGAAGTAATGTGCTTATCATTCTTACTGGGGACCCTGGGGAAAAATAGTTAATATGGTTCATGGGGACCAAATTTAAATCATTTTGCATAATTCACACAAATTTGTATGTGACTACTGAGGACCATTTAAAAAAAAAAAGAAGTTCAAATTAAATATGACATGATCCTCAGAATATAGCACTACAGCTGTCCTCTTATAGGAAGTTTCACCAGGTGGAAGTGATTAGCTATACACGGAAGAAGTGTGAGCAGAGCAGCGAGTGCAGTACCAGCTACAGCCCGATGAGGGGGCTGCTGTGCAAATGTATCACACTCAAACTAACCAGTAAACATGTTTTATGGGCCAAAGTTTAAAAATCACTTAGGCATCTTCAGAATGGATCTGACTATCATTTAAAAAGGTTTCCCTTTAGGGGACCTGTTTTTTTTGTCCCCATACCGTCAGAGGTCCCCTAAAGGTGACTGTGTAAACAGAGCAATGTCCCCATTAAGTAAGCATTGCCAGAACACACACACACACACACACACACAACACACACACACACACACACACACACACACACACACACACACACACACACACACACACACACTCAACAGGATTGTAACGTGTAATGTCTGACAGTCTGTTTAAGACGACAGTTGTTTTGAGAAGCCAAGTGATTGTTAAAGGTTGTTTTCTCAAGATCTGCCTCTCAAAAGCACAACGCTGTAATCACTCACCAAACACAGCGCAATGTGTTTCTCTCGTGTGACCGTCATGCCGGTTTGTCTGCTCACCACTGAAGGTGTGGGAGGCAAAGAATGAGTTGACACAAACGGTGCACACATACTGACGGCTGGATGAAGGTTGTAGAAATAAATGCCAACACTGTTTGACCACTCTCTTCAGACCAGAATTGGTTCAAACGGAAGATTTCCTTCCACATGACATACCTTATATGCCAGTGAAAGCCAACCACTGTGCCGTGGCACATTAGTCTGTGTTAAAGATCATCTGGTGTGCCATTTAATTTGATTCAATATTTTATACAAATAATCTTTGGCAATTCAAGTGTAAATGAATCTTCTCTAGTCATATCTTATCAGATAGGCTGTCTGAGGTAGTCTCTGGCTCTAGTCCTATCTCGTCAGCTGGCTGTCCTATCTAGTCTCCTTCTCTAGTCCTATTTAGTCAGATGGACCACAGTACATCTGACTAGAGCAAGAGACTAGATAGCACACTATCTAGTCTCTTGCTCTAGTCTTATACAGTCAGAGTTTTCTATCAAGTGTCATGCAGCTCTAGTCTCATCTAGCCAGTTAGGCTGTCCTATCTAGTCTCTTGCACTAGTCCTATCTAATCAAACAGGCTGTCCTATCGAGTCTCTTGCACTAGTCCTACCTAGTCAAACAGGCTGTCTTATCGAGTCTCTTGCACTAGTCCTATCTAGTCAAACAGGCTGTCCGATCGAGTCCCTTGCTCTAGTCCTATATAGTCTAACAGGCTGTCATATCTGGTCTCCTTCTCCAGTCTTATCTAGTCAGATAGACTGTCCTATCTAGTGGCCTGTTCTTGTCCTATCTAGTCAGATAGACTGTCCTATCTAGTCTCCAGCTCTAGTCCTATCCAGCTAAATGAACGGTACTATCTAGCCCCTTGCCCTAGTCGAGTCCTTTCTTGTCAAATAGACTGTCTTATCTAGACTTCTGCACTAGTCATATCTAGTCAGATAGGCTGTCCTAACTCGTGGCCTGCTCTAGTCAGATAGTCTGTCCTATCTCGTCTCCAGCTCTAGTCCTATCCAGCTAAATGAACGTACTATCTAGTCCCTTGATCTAGTCTAGTCCTTTCTCGTCAAATTGACTGCCCTAGTCTTATCTAGTCATATAGGCTGTCCTATCTAGTGGCCTGCTCTAGTCCTATCTGGTCAGATGGACTGTCCTATCTAGTCTCTTCCTCTAGTCCAGGGGTCGGCAACCTTTACCACTCAAAGAGCCATTTTGGAATGTTTCACAAATTAAAGAAAACAATGGGAGCCACAAAACAATTTTGAAAATTTAAAATGAAAAACACCACATACAAAGCTTAAATTGCTTTGCGCTATGTTAACCAGGGGTCTCTGACACACGCACCGGCACGCATCTCTATGTGGAAATTTAATGTTAGTGCAGCCCGCGACTTTTAATTGAACGGCGCTTGATAGCGTCTTTCTTGCCTACCCTCTCAATTTTCCGGGAGACTCCCAAATTTCAGGACGTGCTGGCACTGCTTTTAGCGCCCTCTACAGCCTGCCCAAACAGCGTACCTGCTTGGCCACATGATGAATGCAGCTTTTGCTTGCACACGTAAGTGCCAGCAAGGCATACTTGTTCAACAGCCACACAGCTTACACTGACGGTAGTCGTACAAAAACAAATTTAACACTGTTACGTTACAAATATGCGCCACACTTTGAACCCACACCAAAAAATAATGACAAACACATTTCTGGAGAACATCTGCACTGTAACACAACATAAACACAACACAACAAATACCCAGAATCCCATGCAGCCCTAACTCTTCCGCTCAACCTACGCACGGAGGGGGGGGGGGGGGGGGGGGTTGATGTGTGGGGGGGTTTGGTGGTAGCGGGGGTGTATAATGTAGACCGGAAGAGTTAGGGCTCCATGGGATTCTGGGTATTTGTTGTGTTGTGTTACGGTGCGGATGTTCTCCAGAAATGTTTTTGTCATTCTTTTTTGGTGTGGGTTCACAGTGTGGCGCATATTTGTAACGTAACAGTGTTAAAGTTCTTTTTGTACGACTACCGTCAGTGTAAGCTGTGTGGCTGTTGAGCAAGTATGCTTTGCTGTCTCCTACGTGTGCAAGTAAAAGCAACATATAACATGTGGCCGGGCTGGCACGCTGTTTGTAAATGCTATAGAGGACAATTAATGCAGTGCCATTAGGGCACGCCCTTGATTAAGTCATTAGAGTGAAAATAGGATAATATTTGCCCTGGGAGATTTCTAGGAGAGGCAGTTTCCTGGGAAAATCGGGTGGGTCGTTAAGTATACTGGGAAAACCGGGAGGGTCGGCAAGTATGCAGCTGAGCTGCATCAGAGTGGTCAAAGAGCCGCATGCGGCTCCGGAGCCGCGGGTTGCCGACCCCTGCTCTAGTCCTATCTTGTCCGATAGGCTGTCTTATCTAGTCTCCTGCTCTAGTCCTATTTCGTCAGATGGACTGACTTGTCTAGTCTCTTGCCCTAGTCATTTATAGTCAGATATACCTTTCTATCTAGTGACCTGCTATAGTCTTATCTAGTCAGATGGGCTGTTCTATCTAGTCTCTGCTCTAGTTCTACTGTATCTAGTCAGTGGGACGGTCCTACTGTGTTTTGTCCTTTTGCTCTTGTCTAGTCCTAGCTTGTCAGACAAACTGTCTTATCTAGTCTCCTACCCTAGTCCTATCTATACAGATAGGCTGTACTATCTAGTGTTTGGCATGCATTGACAAAGCTTGCTCTAATACAACTTGAACATTCCTGTTATGATCCATTCAGTGCCCTGCAATCATATAATGCTCCTTAAGTCATATAAATTGTATTAAGACGTCAAATATTAAGGACATTTACATTAATTATTGATCATTATTTCCATCTATCCATCTTCTACTGCTTGTCCTTCTCGGGGTCACCAAAACTATAACGCATAATTTTAGATTTATTTTTTTTGCTGTTGTTGTATATTGGCCTGTAGAAAATTATCAGAAAGATTAAGGAAACGCCAACTGATATGTTTTTGTTCATTGTGTTATATTTATTGTTACTCTCAGGGCATTCAATCGATTGCAACTGGACTGTTTGGTTAGTCTTGGAAGACATCTCGCCTCTGATCCGAGTAGGCTTAATCAGATCATGTTCATAGACTGAGATTGGTCAGATCGAGTCAAGCGGCTGGCGCCAAAACCCCAAAGGGTATGCCTGGGCAAGGATGGTTTCGCCTCATCGTAGTGAGAAAAACTGCTTTGTTGCAAAACAAGCAATCCTACTGTCCAAGCTAACTACAGTCGTTGAAGTGTAAATTCCCCTCGATAGCATTGAGGTATTGTGGGGCAGAACGATAGCTGTGGATCGACTACTACAAGTCCTAAATAGCATTCTGGTCACAGAAGGTGACCAGAATGTTTTTAACTCCTGTTATTTGTTGGAGGCTAAATTGCAGTCTTTTAGGAAGGGTTGAAAGGACAGTGTTGTATGTGGGAGACAGGTAGTGTCGCAGACAACCTCCTCTGTTCAGCCATGGTTTTTCAATCTTGACATGGATGGCTTCCCTCATTCCTCTTTTGTACCGTCTGTCCTCCATGTCAGAATCTGTACATTTTTGTTCTCAAAGGAGTGCTGTTTTTCCCTGAGGGTGCAGGTAGACAGCAGAGTCTTGGTCTGAAGAGTTTGCACTATGCTGTCCCATGTGTCAGCTTAGTGGTTGTTTTGTTTCTTCAATATATGAATCAATGCATTTATCACTGCACTGGATAGCATACACCAGATTGTTTTTGTGGGTGTGGGGTGTCCGGTCTTTAGGATGCACTAGTCTCTGTCTCAGGGTGTTGCCTGGTTTGAAGTGTACTGGGACGTTGTTAAAAATTATTCTGAGTTTTTCAGATGGACCTGATACATATGAAATGACAATATTTTTGCGACTGTCACCCTTTTCCCCCTCATCCACTCTTTTCTTGTTATTTCTGGAACTGAATGCACTTTTCACAAACGACCACCTGAGGTAACAGCAGGTTTGAGGGCTTCCCTGAAATGCCTATGCTCTTTCTCTTTGGCCTGTGGGCTAGTAGGAACATTATCAGCTCTGTGTTGTAGGGTTCTGATAGCGCCCAGTTTGTGTTCCAGTGGGTGGTGTGAGTCAATCAGTAGGTATTGATCGGTATGTGTGGGTTTTCGGTAAACCCCAACAAGGAGGCCCCTGTTTTCTCCAATGTGGACATCACAGTCCAAAAAAGGCAACTTACTGTCTTTCCCATCCTCACGTGTGAACTTGATGTTTTTTTCCACTGAGTTAATTTGCTCGGTGAAGGCTTGCACTTCTTGGTTTCTGATTTTCCCCCATGTGTCATCCACATATCTGTACCAATGACTTGGTGCTGTTCCCTTAAAAGAACTCAGAGGTCTCTTTTCTATGTCCTCAATGTAAAGGTTTGATACTATTGGGGATACTGGTGATCACGTGGCACAACCATGTGTTTGTCGGTAAAAAGTTCCAAAGAATTGAAAGTATGTAGTGTTAGGGCAAAAAGTTCCAGCAAAAGGTAAATCTGTTCTGGGTTTAGTGTGGATATATCCTGTAAGGTGTGATCACCTAGTAGACGTTGTCTCACATTCTCTACTGCTTCCTGGGTTGGACTACAGGTGAACAGGGATGTGACATTGAATTAATCTATAGTTTCTTTATGCCCAGTTTCAGATCTCTGATCTTCGCTACAAAGTCAATTGAGTTTTGGACATGAGATTACAATGACCTGGATGAATGAGAATATTCACAGACATTTATTGCTACTAATGATCAAATGTGCATAAACTTTATAGTGCAGTTAACATTTTGAGTTGCACAACAATTCTGTTTTATTTTGTAATTATATTTGGCAAAAGGTGTACATTTATTGAAAACAAAACAGTTATTGGGGCGATAGCAGATAGTGGCAGATACAAATAAAAGCAAGTACAGAAACATTCATATCTTTGCTTTAAGTAGCACGACTTTCCCAACAGGGATCAATAGTCTGATTACCAGGCTGTACAGTATTTGTAAGAAACTTTTAAATATTTGCCTAATAAAACAAAAATAATTATTACTGTGACAAAACAAACTCCCATACATGGATCAATAGTCTCTGATACTAATGACCAGAATAGCTTTACTCACCTGTTGCTATGTTTTTTGGCAAACACAAAAGTCATCAAGATTTATGGCTCTAGCCCTTTTTTATTCTAAACTCACAAAATAATTTTGTGACTTATTTACTTATCGCTTCTTCGTCTTCTTTCTTTCCAAGGGACGGCTACCACTCTCCACTGGTGGCGCCATTGTCGAAAGGAAGGCAGGGTACACCCTGAACTAGTCGTCATCTCGTTGCAGGGGTAGTAACACAGATAGACAAACAATCACACTCACATTCACACACTAGGGCCAATTTAGTGTTGCCAATCAGTCTATCCCTAGGTGCATGAACCCCCGCATTAATTTTCACGTGGCCAATCAGTGTCTGATTCATTAAGACAGCAGCGATCACCCTTTGACAACCAGACAGGCGTTCACTCATACCAAAGAGGAGAAGGAGTCTTTCCTGCCCTTTGTCCTCTTCTGTAAACTCCCCTCAGCAGCTTAATCTGATTGCTTGTCAGGCGGTCTACCTCTAAATATTTGATGTTATCCGCCTCAAGTGAAAATGAGGTTTGATATTTTGAGAGAGGATGAGAAATTGAAAGATGCAGCGAGTGAGAGGCAGCTATACTCAAGGGAAAACTGATTAACGTATTTTTCGGACTATGAGGCGCACTTAAAATCCTTTAATTTTCTCAAAAATCGACAGTGCGCCTAATGTATAGAATAATTCTGGGTGTGCTTAACGACCTTGAAGCAATTTTATTTGGTACTTGGTGTAATGATAAGTGTGACCAGTAGACAAATAACACAAATAGACAGGCAACATTCACACTCACATTCACACACTAGGGCCAATTTAGTGTTGCCAATCAACCTATCCCCAGGTGCATGTCTTTGGAGGTGGCAGGAAGCCGGAGTACGCGGAGGGAACCCACGCAGTCACGGGGAGAACATGCAAACTCCACACAGAAAGATCCCTGTGGTGGGGCGGGGCCTGCGGGCCTGCGGAGGAGCGGGGTGTGTCGGGACCGGCTTCGAGATTAGCGGCAGGTGCGTAGATGACACGGCTGTGAGTGGTTGTCTGATGACCTGCCGCTCTGTAAAAGGCAGCGGTCGGGAAGGAGAAAGGTTGTTGTTGATAGTGGAGGAAATGACACATGGCTGAAAAGCACCAAGTATTGAAAAATAAATCATTGTACGCAAAGATGGACACGGCTGTGAAGTCTATCTTGGGTGGTCCAGAGAACCCGGTAGAGCAAGACCTCTACAATTTGGCGCCCAATCTGGTTGGACCATCGGAGGCGGGGGAAGTCGACGCCCTGACGGCTATCACAGGCGTGCTCGCAGAGGTGACAGCGAGCAGCCGCCAACAGTGCCAGGTCCTGCGGGCGTTGGCGGACCAATTGGGCGAGGCACGGCCAACACCGACGGCCGTCACCATACACCGCATGGGGGAGGAAGAGGACCCCCATGCCTTTTTGGACATTTTTGCGGCCACGGCAAGAGCATGTGCGTGGCCGGAGGAAGAGTGGGGTGTGCGGCTCTTGCCGCTCCTGACGGGGGAAGCGCAGCGGGCGGCGCTCAGCCTGCCGGCGCTCAGCCTGCCGGCGACCTCCAGAATGTGCTTCGCAGATCTGAGGAAGGCGGTGCTGGACCGGACGGGAGGCACCGCTGAAGAGTACCGGCGCCGATTCCGGTCCATGCGTCTGGGGAAGGAGGACCGGCCATTCACATTTGGCCAGCGGCTCAAGGACGCGGCGACGCGCTGGCTGCAGCCGGGAGAAGGAGATGACCGGCTGCTGGACCACATCATCCGGGAGCAGTTCCTGGAGGCGATCCAGACACGGACGGCTAACTGGATCCGGTACCACCGGCCCCGGGACCTCGCAGCAGCGGTGACCCTCGCCGAGGACCACCTGGCCGTTCACCGCGAGGCGCAACCGGCACCCACAACGCACGCACAATGCGCGCAACAGAGACCCGCAACGCGCGGACAAAGCGTGCAACAGAGACCCGCAACGCGCGGACAAAGCGCGCAACAGAGACCCGCAACGCGCAAACAAAGCGCGCAACAGAGACCCGCAACGCGCGGACAAAGCGCGCAACAGAGACCCGCAACGCGCGGACGAAGCGCGCAACAGAGACCCGCAACGCGCGGACAGAGCGCGCGACCGGTGGAGGGGAGAAGAGAGCACATTCCCCAGCATCATGACCATTTTTCTGCTCTTTCTCCGCAGGTCCCGGCAGCTGCCTTCAGAACATCTCCCGCGCAGACGGCCCCTCAAACGCTTGGGCAGGCGTGCTGGAGGCGTGGGCGGCCCGGTCACGCGAGTCAGGAACCTCAGCAGGTGGAGGTGGGGCGCGTGACCCGGGTGGCTGGCCCTTCAGTGCCCTCCCCCGGCCTGGGTGAGACGTACGGTATCAAGGTAACGATACAAGGGAGTACATACCGGGCGATGGTGGATTCGGGCTGCGGGCAGACCATGATCCACCAGAACCTGGTTCGACCCGAGGCTTTGAGGCAGGCAACACGGCTAAAAATCAGGTGTGTTCATGGGGATGTGCACGAGTACCCTATGGTGCCAGTAGAAATTTGGTATGAGGGACAGAAGCATAGGGTAGAGGTAGCTGTAAGTATGCACCTCTCGCACCCCGTTATTTTGGGCATAAATTGGCCGGGGTTTAACCGTTTACTGACACAATGCGTGGGGGTGCATTCACGGACCGTAGGAAAGGGGAATATCCGCGCGGTTCTCAGTGGCGACGCAAGTCCATCCGACACTGCCGAGCGGGAACCGGCGGGGGCTTCGCGGGAGGCCCCCCCGGCCCCCCACTGGCACCCTATGGAGGATTTTCCCCTCGAGCAGTCCCGTGATGAAACTTTGCGTGCGGCCTGGGACTAGGTGGATTACATCGACGGTCAGCTGGTGCGCCCGGGAACAGCGCGGGTATTTCCTCACTTCTCAGTTATTAAAGATAGATTATACCGAGTGAGCCGTGACACTCAAACAGGAGAGGAAATCACCCAGTTGTTGGTGCCGAAACGCCGCCGGGAAATGGTTTTCCAGGCGTCTCACTACAGTCCCATGGCTGGCCACATGGGGTATAATAAAACACTCAATCGGGTCATGGTCCGATTCTATTGGCCGGGCATCCGGGCAGACGTGCGCCGCTGGTGCGCTGCTTGCCCGGACTGTCAGCTGGTGAACCCGGCGGCCACCCCGAAGGCGCCCTTGCGCCCATTGCCGCTCATGGAGGTCCCCTTCGAAAGAATGGCTATGGACCTCATCGGACCATTCCACCCGAGCACACGGGGATATCGCTTTGTGTTAGTCCTGGTGGATTACGCAACGCGCAGTGGCGTGCGGTGACGTTCATGTCAGGTGAGGCACTGACTTTATCACAGTCAGATTTACAAACATATGAACCCTAAACAGTATATTATTCACAATTTGATTGGCAGCAGTTAACGGGTTATGTTTAAAAGCTCATACCAGCATTCTTCCTTGCTTGGCACTCAGCGTCAAGGGTTGGAATTGGGGGTTAAATCACCAAAAATTATTCCCAGGCACGGCGCCGCTGCTGCCCACTGCTCCCCTCACCTCCCAGGGGGTGATCAAGGGGATGAGTCAAATGCAGAGTACAAATTTCACCACACCTAGTGTGTGTGTGACAATCATTGGTACTTTAACCTAACTTTAACTTTACACTTACAAACTGTAGCACACAATAAAGCACATTTAATTAAAAAAACGTTATGGTCTTACCTTTACTTATAAATGCGGGAGCGTTGTGAATGAATGAAATATGAAATCCGCGCTGCATTCTGCAGGTGTACCTAATGTTGTGTCCCTGTTCACGGCTCCTCCGGCACGCCGCGCGAGCATTGTTGTTTTTGCACTTTTTGGCTTCTTGTTAAGTGACTTTTTTTGGGTGGATTCGGTCTTGCACGTGGAGGGTTTGGGTGTGGGCTTTGGTTGGTGTGGCGCTCCCGTTGGGCGATGCATTCTGCGGCGGGAGTGTTAACCGGCACCAGGAGGCGGGGTTATGAGACGAGCCTCACACAGTGTGTCTTGGCAGCAGTTTTATGATCGCTCAGCACTAAAAATACGTTACACACATACAGTTGTTGACAAAATACACTGTACATTATATACCTCAGCTAACTAAACTATGGAAATGTATAATATAATTCATATAGCAATACGGTCTCACTGCACAGCAGGCCAGCAGTTAGCCGAGTCATTGCGCACAATCCATGTTGAGGGCGAGGCACAACGCAGTGACGTGCCTCAACTGGCTGCTGATCACCGCACCGTCTCTTCTCAGTATTTGAACGGCAAATGTGAAAATAAAAATAAAAATAATCTAAAACTGGTGAAGTTAAATGGAAAATAACTTTAGTATAATCACTGGATACATATAACAATTTAATGTTTTTTTTTTTCTTTTTACTTTTTTTTTCTTTCCATGATGGCAGGTGAGGCCGTGCCTCCCCTGCCTCTAGTGACTGCACGTCACTGGAGGATAGCAACGCGCTATCCCGAAGCAGTGCCTCTGCGCTCCATTTCTGCAAAGAGTGTAGCGCAGGCCCTGTTTCAGGTCATCTCCCGAGTTGGAATCCCGAAAGAGATTCTAACTGACCAGGGCACGTCCTTTATGTCACGCACGATAAAGGAACTGTACGGATTATTGGGAATTAAAGCGATCCGCACCAGCGTATACCACCCACAAACAGACGGGCTGGTGGAGCGGCTAAATAAGACGCTGAAAACCATGATCCGTAAGTTTACGCATGAGGACAAACCAAATTGGGATAAATGGCTGGCACCATGCGGGAGATACCTCAGGCCTCCACAGGCTTTGCGCCTTTTGAGTTATTATACGGCAGGAAGCCGTGCGGAGTGTTGGACGTAATTAAGGAAAGCTGGGAGGTGGGTCCAAGCTCCAGCAAAAACGAAATTCAATACGTCATGGACATGCGAGCAAAACTCCACACGGTGGGGCACTTGTCACGCGAGAATTTGCTCCGTGCCCAGGAACGTCAGCAGCGCGCGTACAACAGGGGGACTCAGCTAAGGAAATTTTCACCAGGAGAAAAAGTGCTTGTATTACTCCCAACATCCAGCTCGAAATTACTTGCGCGGTGGCAAGGACCCTTTGTGGTCACACGGCAAGTGGGTGATGTGGACTATGAGGTCCGGCGTTCGGACCGGGGTGGAGCCACCCAAATTTATCATATAAACCTCCTGAAAGCATGGAAGGAGGCAGAGCCTGTTTCCATGGCGACGGTGGTTGAGGAGGGGGAGGAGTTCGGGCCAGAGGTCCCGCGTTCTGGTCTGCCCTTTCCCCTCCTCTGTGACGATCAGCTCAGGTTAGCGCAGAGAGCGGATGTTGCTAAGCTGCAGCGGCGCTTTTCTGATGTGTTCTCCACTCGGCCCGGGCGCACGAACCTCACCCAGCATCATATTGAGACCAGCCCGGGTGTTACGGTGCGGTCTCGGCCCTACAGGCTCCCCGAACACAAACGCAAAGTAGTTCAGGAGGAATTAAAATCCATGCTGGAATTGGGGGTTATAGAAGAATCCCACAGTGCGTGGTGCAGCCCCATCGTTCTGGTAGGGAAGAAGGATGGGTCTGTGCGGCTCTGTGTGGATTACCGCAAGGTGAACGAAATTTCACGTTTTGACGCGTACCCAATGCCTCGGGTCGACGAGCTCCTGGATCGGCTGGGCACTGCTCGTTTTTTCACGACACTGGATTTAACCAAGGGCTACTGGCAGATTCCCTTGTCACCAGAGTCTAAGGAAAAAACGGCCTTTTCCACTCCGGGAAGGTTTGTACCAATTTGTGGCACTTCCGTTTGGCTTGTTCGGTGCACCCGCCACGTTCCAGCGCCTCATGGACCGGGTGCTGCGACCCCACGCTGCATACGCAGCTGCCTACCTGGATGACGTGATCATCCAGAGTAGCGGCTGGGAACAACACGTGCGGCGGGTGGGGGCAGTGCTCGAGTCCCTGAGACAGGCAGGGCTCACCGCCAACCCGGCGAAGTGTGCAGTTGGCCGGAGGGAAGTACAGTATTTGGGGTACCACTTGGGAGGAGGGCAGGTGCGACCACAGGTAGACAAAACGGCGGCAATTGCGGCCTGCCCAATCCCCAAGACAAAAAAAGAGGTGAGGCAGTTTTTGGGTCTGGCGGGTTACTACCGGAGGTTTATCCCTCGGTTTGCGGACCTGACCGGCCCGATAACTGACCTCACCCGAAAGGGTGCTCCAAATCTGGTCCAGTGGACGGAGCAGTGTCAGCAGGCGTTTGAGAGGGTGAAGAAGGCCCTCTGCGAGGAGCCGGTTTTGCACATGCCTGATTTTTCTCTCCCGTTTTGCCTGCAGGCGGACGCGTCGGGCAGAGGACTGGGAGCGGTTTTGTCCCAGCAGGTGGAGGGCGTCGACCGACCCATCCTGTACATCAGCCGGAAACTATCCGAAAGGGAGGCCAGGTATAGCACAGTAGAGAAGGAGTGCCTCGCCATCAGGTGGGCGGTCGGGGCCCTCCCTCTGCTCGGACCACAAACCCCTCCAGTGGCTCCACCGCATGAAAGATGCCAACGCGCGGATCACCCGTTGGTATCTAGCGTTACAACCCTACAATTTTAGAGTGATCCACAGACCGGGTGCACAGATGGCCGTGGCCGACTTCCTTTCCCGTTCCTTCACGGGGGGCGGGGGGGGGGGAGTAGGCGCGGCCGGACGGCGTACCGGCCTGAGTCCCGGCCTGAGTCTGGCGGTGGAGGTATGTGGTGGGGCGTGGCCTGCGGGCCTGCGGAGGAGCGGGGTGTGTCGGGACCGGCTTCGAGATTAGCGGCAGGTGCGTAGATGACACGGCTGTGAGTGGTTGTCTGATGACCTGCCGCTCTGTAAAAGGCAGCGTTCGGGAAGGAGAAAGGTTGTTGTTGATAGTGGAGGAAATGACACATGGCTGAAAAGCACCAAGTATTGAAAAATAAATCATTGTACGCAAAGATGGACACGGCTGTGAAGTCTATCTTGGGTGGTCCAGAGAACCAGGTAGAGCAAGACCTCTACAATCCCGAGCCCGGGCTTGAACTCAGGACCTTCGCATTAGTGTTTTAAATTTAGAAAAAAATCATAATATGAACCCTTTAATGCGCCTTATAATCCGGTGCGCCTTTTGTATGAAAAAAGACCTGAATAGACCCGCTCATTGGCAGTGCGCCTTATAATCTGGTGCGCCCTATGGTCCAGAAAATACGGTATTTGTCGTCTGGCCTTCCATCTTGAAATGTTTCCACTGTTAGGGTGAAGCTGGGATTCAAACTCAGTTTAAGTGTACATTTGGTGTCACAGATGTGAACTTAGCACAGGGGGAGTCACTTCATTCCTATGTCAGGAGCAGGTGACAAAAGCTCAGCCTGTACCGATGTGGACGTGCGATTGGCGTGAGAATTGGAAACTCGCAACTACCATACAGTAGTTGTAAGTTTGTCAAAAATCATCTTTACATCATATTTGAGTATTTTATTATGTTTAGAGTGACACATTTTTGGCTAGAAGGGTTTGCACTCATGCAATGTAGTCCTATATATTTATGCAGATATTATAGCTACACTGCAAGAAGTGAAATATATTAATCGCTGTCTGTCAGACAATTCTGCTTATTTTAAGTCATCCTACTCAAAATACAGGGATGGCACCCATATAACAGTAAGCAGTGGCGGGCCGTGGTTTCCCACCTAAGCCTTCAGTGATGTCCGACTTCAATGATTACCTCTCAAAATACCATCATTTATGTCACCACATGACCATTGCTGGAGAAATACTTTACACGAACACATTCACGCACTACTCGGCATCGTATTACCTCAACAGTGTACAACAAGGGTTATTTAAAGCCGCATCAGCAATTAAAAGATATCTTATGTGGTACTGTCAAAATTAATATTGCAAAAAACATATTAAACGTGAAAAAAAAAATGAAAAAAAAAATTTGAACTCACAATTGAACAAGATGGCGGCGCTTCACGGCGGCAGCTTTTTGCATGCGCTCTTGGAAGTGTAGACCGATTTGGCAAAAATACCCGTCAATTCAGTCAATTTCATGGCTGGCTCACAGCGTGTTCACTCCGTTCACTTACGACCGACTTACGATTCTGGATGTGGAGAGATCGGGCCATTTTGGGCTGAAAGATGCATGTACGGTGGACCTACTCGCTAGCTTGGGAATTCTTCGCGAGCTACATCCAGCAGTGGCCTTTGAAGCAGCAGGGTCCACTACCAGCGGAGACCGTCAACGAAGGAGACGTAAGCGGTGCGCTCTGAAGCAGAAGCGGGGATGTCGGGCGGGGCTAACAACAAAGCTAAATGCGTTGTTGTTAGCGGGGCTGACGAAAAAGCTAAAAGCTAATCCTCAAAGAAGCGCTAATAAGGAGTCTGTTAAGATAGAACTAGCCTGTGCCAGGCTGGATAATCCCTGCACACATAGCAATTCTCTTAGAATAATATACAACTCACATAATGTTTTTTCTGCGTCAGAGGTGGACATGCATTTTACTGAGGTGGCAAACAATCTAAAAATTCCTGTCATATCAATTCCTAGATATGGTCGAAATTATTTAAAGTGCACTACGCATAATAAACGTAACATTATTAATATTGCTACTACGGATACGTTTAACAAAAACTCCTCAAAACAGCCCACTACCTATAATATGGGCTTTTTAAACATAAGATCATTGTCTTCCAAAACATTATTAGTTAATGAAGTCATTAGAGACAACAATCTTGATGTCGTTGGTCTAGCCGAGACCTGGCTCAAACCAGACGATTTTTTTGCGCTGGGTGAGGCGTCTCCTCCTGGCTATACGGGAACGCATATTGCCCGTCCCATTAAAAGGGGTGGGGGTGTTGCACTAATATACAACAAAAACTTTAGCCTTACCTCGGACCTAAATAATAAATATAACTCGTTTGAGGTGCTCACTATGAGGTTTGTCACACCGCTGCCTCTGCACCTGGCTGTCATCTACCGCCCCCCAGGGCCCTATTCGGACTTCATCAATGAATTTTCAGAGTTTGTTGCTGATCTAGTGACGCACGCCGACAATATAATCATAATGGGAGACTTTAACATCCATATGAATACCCCATCGGACCCTCCATGCGTGGCGCTCCAGACTATAATTGATAGCTGTGGTCTTACACAAATAATAAATGAACCCACGCATCGCAACGGAAATACGATAGATCTAGTGCTTGTCAGGGGTGTCACCACCTCCAAAGTTACGATACTCCCGTACACTAAAGTAATGTCCGATCATTACCTTATAAAATTCGAAGTTCTGACTCATTGTCAACAAACTAATAATAATAATAATAACTACTATAGCAGCCGCAACATTAATGCTGCCACAACGACGACTCTTACTGACCTACTGCCTTCGGTAATGGCACCATTCCCAAATTATGTGGGCTCTATTGATAACCTCACTAACAACTTTAACGAAGCCCTGCGCGACACCATTGATAGTGTAGCACCGCTAAAGCTAAAATGGGCCCCTAAAAGGCGTACCCCATGGTTTACAGAAGAAACTAAAGCCCAGAAATTATCATGTAGAAAGCTGGAACGCAAATGGCGTGCGACTAAACTTGAGGTTTTCCATCAAGCATGGAGTGATAGTTTAATAACTTATAAACGCATGCTTACCTCAGCTAAAGCTAAATATTACTCAAATCTCATCCACCTCAACAAAAATGATCCCAAATTTCTGTTTAGTACAGTAGCATCGCTAACCCAACAAGGGACTCCTCCCAGTAGCTCCACCCACTCAGCAGATGACTTTATGAATTTCTTTAATAAGAAAATTGAAGTCATTAGAAAAGAGATTAAAGACAATGCATCTCAGCTACAACTGGGTTCTATTAACACAGATATGACTGTATATACGACGGACACTGCCCTCCAAAATAGTTTCTCTCTCTTTGATGAAATAACATTGGAGGAATTGTTAAAATGTGTAAATGGGACAAAACAAACAACATGTTTACTTGACCCAATTCCTGGGAAACTTATCAAGGAGCTTTTTGTATTATTAGGTCCATCAGTGTTAAATATTATAAACTTATCACTTTCCTCTGGCACTGTTCCCCTAGCATTCAAAAAAGCGGTTATTCATCCTCTACTCAAAAGACCTAACCTCGATCCTGACCTCATGGTAAACTACCGGCCGGTGTCCCACCTTCCGTTTAACAATCTCTGTGAACCTTTTCAATCCGGTTTCAGGGCAAATCACTCTACGGCAGGGGTGGGCAATTAATTTTCACCGGGGGCCGCATAAGCAACCCGAGCACTGCTGGAGGGCCACACGACAATATTTCAATTAAATTTTGCTCAATATTATTTTTGATATACCGTAAGATAAATAATAACGATGATAATAATAATAATAATTAATAATAATAATTTAATTTAACCTAACTTAACTTTATACAAAAGCAGATTGCTTTTGATGGTCACTTTGTCCTGCATTATCCAACATTTTTCCCCATCAGATTTGGACAACCATCTGTTGTTAAAAATAGTTTTTAATCATATTTATTTTATATTGTTTTTTATATTGGTTTTATATGTCATTGTTTTTTCTTTTTATTCAGTCATTGGTGGAGCTAAGGATAATATTTGAATATTGTTTGTAATATTGTTGTGCAGCACTTTGGAAACATTTTGTTGTTTAAATGTGCTATATAAATAAAGTGGATTGGATTGTCACACCTGCCAGCTTGTCCCAACACGCATTTACCTCTGTGAACAAGTCATTACCTGTGGTTGTCTCTTTAATTGACTGCATCAGAGCTCTCATCCAAAGTTAGCGAAAAACAGTCGATGTCTCTGGGCATTATCAGCGCAACAAAGTCCAATAAGCACTCCTTAATAAACTCTCCGTCAGAAAACGCCTTACTTTTTCTGGCGCTTTTGTGAGAAATGACGAAACTTGTCCTGACGGCTGCATCTCTGGGGGTGTGAAATATGGCACAAAGTCCTTGTTGGCTTTGCAGTTTTACCATCAACGCATCAGCCTCCCTTGCGCGCGCTTCATCAGACACATTCCGGTATTTTCCCTCGTGTTTCTTCGTGTAGTGGCGATTAAAATGATATTTAAACACAGCAACCTGTGTACCACACATTAAGCACACGGCTTTACCATTAATTTATGTAAAGAAATACTTGGCAGTCCACGTCTTGTTGGAAACACGCCATTCCTCATCAACTTTTCTTTTTTTAGCGTCTCATCACTTGTCTCTATGTACCTTCACTCACAGGTTCCCTCCGGACATACGGCATAAATAACACATTTCAAAATAAAAGCAGCACAGTTGTATTGCGCGCACGACATAGATGTTTTTTAAACTTTATTTTGTAATTTGTAATTGCGCCGTTCAATTCACTCACAATCGCACACACGCATACGTCCACACGGAAGTAATACAAATAACGCTTTTCAAAACAAAAGCAGCACCGTTGTATTGCACACTCGACATAGATACTTTTTTAAATTTATTTTGTAATTTATGATTGGCCTCACGCGGGCCGGACAGGGATGCGCAAAGGGCCGGATGCGGCCCGCGGGCCGTACAATGCCCAGGTCTGCTCTACGGAGACAGCCCTCGCAAAAATGACTAATGATCTATTGCTAACGATGGATTCTGATGCGTCATCTATGTTGCTGCTTCTTGATCTTAGCGCCGCTTTCGATACTGTTGATCATAATATTTTATTAGAGCGTATCAAAACGCGTATTGGGATGTCAGACTTAGCCTTGTCTTGGTTTAACTCTTATCTTACTGACAGGATGCAGTGTGTCTCCCATAACAATGTGACCTCGGACTATGTTAAGGTAACATGCGGAGTTCCCCAGGGTTCGGTTCTTGGCCCTGCACTCTTTAGTATTTACATGCTGCCGCTAGGTGACATCATACGCAAATACGGTGTTAGCTTTCACTGTTATGCTGATGACACTCAACTCTACATGCCCTTAAAGCTGACCAACACGCCGGATTGTAGTCAGCTGGAGGCGTGTCTTAATGAAATTAAACAATGGATGTCCGCTAACTTTTTGCAACTCAACGCTAAGAAAACGGAAATGCTGATTATCGGTCCTGCTCAACACCGACATCTATTTAATAATACCACCTTAACATTTGACAACCAAACAATTAAACAAGGCGACTCGGTAAAGAATCTGGGTATTATCTTCGACCCAACTCTCTCGTTTGAGTCACACATTAAGAGTGTTACTAAAACGGCCTTCTTTCATCTCCGTAATATCGCTAAAATTCGTTCCATTTTGTCCACCAACGATGCTGAGATCATTATCCATGCGTTCGTTACATCTCGTCTCGATTACTGTAACGTTTTATTTTCGGGCCTCCCTATGTCAAGCATTAAAAGATGGTACAAAATGCGGCTGCTAGACTTTTGACAAAAACAAGAAAGTTTGATCATATTATGCCTATACTGGCTCACTTGCACTGGCTTCCTGTGCACCTAAGATGCGACTTTAAGGTTTTACTACTTACGTATAAAATACTACACGGTCAAGCTCCTGCCTATCTTGCCGATTGTATTGTACCATATGTCCCGGCAAGAAATCTGCGTTCAAAGAACTCCGGCTTATTAGTGATTCCCAGAGCCCAAAAAAAGTCTGCGGGCTATAGAGCGTTTTCTATTCGGGCTCCAATACTATGGAATGCCCTCCCGGTAAAAGTTAGAGATGCTACCTCAGTAGAAGCATTTAAGTCTCATCTTAAAACTCATTTGTATACTGTAGCCCAGGGGTCACCCACCTTTTTGAAACCAAGGGCTACTTCTTGGGTACTGATTAATGCAAAGGGCTACCAGTTAGATACACACTTAAATAAATTGCCAGAAGTAGCCAATTTGCTCAATTTACCTTTAACTCTGTTATTATTAATAATTAATTATATGTATCTTTGTGGAAACACTGATCATCTTAATGATTTCTCACAATAAATATATATAGAAACAGATAAATATCAATATGCAACACTTTATTTTTATATTTTCTCTAAGTGCACATTTTTCAAATTGAACATTTTCAAATGATCACTTCTAAGACAGTCTTATGAAATCACAATATCCCATTTTAACTAGCTAGCCACTAACATTTTTTAACAAATCATGAATTACTTTGCACCATGTTTGTACAAATAATAACTCATGTAAAATACAAAAGTAAACTCTCAAATGTTTAAATCATGTCACACTTTGAACTGGACACCAAATCTGTTATCTGTTTCTTTGTCAGTTAGTGGGAAGCCTGGCATTGCATGCTGTTAACTAGTGTGTTGTACTCTGGTGTGTAACTTGACACTGCAACTCTGAGTGAGTCTTGCAGATGTGCATCAGTGAGGCGTGTTCTGTGTTTGTTCTTGATGAAGTTCATGTCAGAAAAGGCTGATTCACAAAGATAAGATTTTTCCTCATTGTTTGCGGAACCTTCTTAATCTTTTGGACATATTTTCACAGCAATCTGGCCTTAAGCTTAATTATGATAAATGTAAAATGTTAAGGATCGGAAATCTAAAGGGAACGTCCTTTCGAATGAAATGCAAAGTGCCTGTTTTGTGGACAGATGGACCAGTTAACATACTTGGTGTTGTTGTCCCAGAAAATCTGGAAGATCTAGGCTCAGTAAATTATGATAATCGACTAAGAAAGCTGGACAAAATTATGCAATTATGGAAAGGGAAATCCCTAACCTTGTATGGTAAAATGTCTATTGCCAACTCGTTAATTATTCCTCAATTTATTTATTTGTTTTTGTCATTACCAGCTCCATCACAAAACTTTTTTAAGATTTATGAGCGGAGGGTCTTTTCGATTTTGTCCAGAAAAGATTAAAAGAAAGGTTTTGTACAAAGAGTATGAATATGGGGGCCTGAAACTTCTCAACCTTGAAGCTATGTGTCTGTCTTTAAAAGCATCAATTGTTCCAAAGATGTATTTAAACATTGAGTGGTACACAAATGTCCTGTTGGACAAAAAACATGTACTGTATCAAAATAAATTGTATCCTTTTTTACAAGTGATCCCCTCCCAGAGAGTCTGCTGGGAAACATGGTGGGGTTCATAAAGGAAACAATCCACTCATAGTGGTGTTTTCAATTTTATGTGCCAGAAAAAAGAGACGATATTTCGCAGCAGTTAATATGGATGAACTCTAATATTGTAATAGATGGAAAGCCTTTCTTTTGGAAAAATATGTTTGAAATAGGAATCATTTTTGTCAATGAAATTATCAATGAGAATGGTAAAATTATGAAGTATGATGAATTTAGAGCTATGTATGGTGATGCTTGCTCAAGCTTTTCATTTTATCAACTAACTGGAGTAATTGGGAAAAGATGGAAACAAATAATTAATTATGGAACTACTAAATTATTAGTTTGTAAACCTCTAATAAGAAATTCTAGTTGGCAAAAAGGAACTAAAATAAATAGAAAAATATATAATTTTTATTTAATAAAGAAATCTTTGAAGGCTGCCTCATACAACACAAATGGAAATTGGGAGGACTTTTTTGACTGCCCGTTGCCATGGGATGCCATATTCAAACTAATCTATAAAACCACTATCGATGTGCAAAATCGTTATTTTCAAATTAAAATTATTCATTACTTCTTACCCACAGGGAAAATGTTAAAATTATGGAATATGACAGAGTCAGATGATTGCCGATTTTGTTGTCAGGAGCCTGAATCCACCCTACATTTGTTTTGGTATTGTCATATTGTGTCTTTGTTTTGGGTGGAAGTTGAAAAAATGTGTTTAAGGATTGGTTTGTTTATGAAGCTTAATGTGGTTTCTGTTATTTTAGGAGAGTTCATTGACAATCATGATTTAGTCAATTTAATTATAGTACTCTGTAAAATGTTTATTTTTAAGGCCAAAAACAGATATTCACTTAGTATTACTTTCTTTAAAACATTTATTCAGTATTTTCTAACTTTAGAATGTTACATGGTTGAAAACGATAATGATGCCAAAACACATTAAAAAAAAGATGAGAAGTCCTCAAAGGCTTATTTTGAAAGTATAAATATGTTTATAGATTATATGATATCTGTTGTTGTGTTCCCTAATTTGAGTGACCTGGACATAATCTGGACTGTACATAAATGCTTATTTTGAAAATGTAATTTTGTTTTTAAATTATATGCAATCTGTTGTGTTCCCTAATTTTTTTCTGTGTACATGAATGAAGGTGTGTGTTGCTGAGTCCGACTTGGACATTATCTGGACTGGGCCTGGTTTAAAAAACCCTTTAAACAAATCTAATTTCATTGACAACCTGGTCTGTTGAAGATAAGGCCCTTTTTTTTAAAAATAAAATAAAATAAGATAAATAAATAAAAAACATTTTCTTGGATAAAAAAGAAAGTAAAACAATATAAAAATAATTACATAAAAAATAGTAATTAATGAAAATGTTAGTGGACCAGCAGCCTATACAATCATGTGTGCTTCAGGGACTGTGTCCCTTGCAGATGTGTTGTCTATGTTGTGGGCACCAGAATATTGGTAGCAGAAAGAAATAACCCCTTTTGTGGGTGTGGATGAGTGTGCATGGGGGAGGTTGTTTGGGTTGATGCACTGATTGAAAGTGTATCTTGTGTTTTTTCTATGTAGATTTAATTTAAAAAAAAAAAAAATTAATATTTTTTATTTATTTTTATTTTTATTTTTATTTTTTTTTAGAACAGGCCCGCGGGCGACTCATCTGGTCCTTACGGGCGACCTGGTGCCCGCGGGCACCGCGTTGGTGACCCCTGCACTAAAGGGTCTCTCTACCTTACACTATGAAGTGAGGGGAAACTGAGTGAATAATGACAGGTTATATGATTATTCATTTAAACCCATATTCGGGCCACTTTATAATGAATATGTCATGTATTTGTAAAAAAAAAATAACTAAAAAATAAAAAAAATACAATTATTATTATTTTTATTTTTTTTAACACCAAATTATTTAGGGGGGGGGGGCTTAAGAACATTTAAGGGGGGCTTGAGCCCCCCTAAAATAGGCCTAACAACGCCAATGTGGCCCTCAATGAAAACCAGTTCGTCATCCCTGGTGTGGAGTAAAGCTGCTCCAACATAAAGTCTTTGTCGGCAGTACTCCTTATTGAGCGCTAGAGGTCGCCATATCTTTACTAGTCTCTTCTCGTCTTCTCTGCTAGAGAGATGTGTAAGTCGCAATTGGTGCACTTTTGTACCTATACTTAACCCTTTGAGTGCGTAATTTATTGAGTAGTGCGCAAAAATGCAATACATTGTAGGTACCCGGATAATACACTCAACACTCCCCAAAACGTACGTGTGATTGTGATTGATTGATTTTTATTAGAAAACAATATGTTTAAAAAGTGTTAAAATATTTCAAGTGCAAAAAGAGAAAATAGATTTAATGGCTCAGTTCCATTCACAATTAGCAGTTGATGAGAGTTGCATTCAAAATGTGTAACTGTTACAATTGTCCAAAACATATCTGTAACTATTTAATCAGGCATCTGTGCTAGAACGATTGCTCATAAATTGATTAATTACATTTACAAGACTGGAGAGGAGCTGTTGGTTCAGTTGCTTCATTCTGGATCACATGTGTCAAACTCAAGGCCCGGGGGCCAGATGTGACCCACCACTTAATTTTATTTGGCCCTCGGAAGCCTGGAAATAATATGTATCAATAAAGTACTGTAACCTTTCTTACTAAATGTATTATTTCTTTCTATTTTGGGAGAAAAAAAATGCAGTCCATGTAATCGCAAATTATGTTAACTTAAATATTGTCTAATTATGCAAAAATATATTATCAAACATTCAAACCATTTTTTAAATACAAATTGATACTATTAATAAGGATTTCAAAGCAAGTTATTTGTCAAATTGTGCAATGTAAAAGTAGCAATAGATTTCATGGTAAAATTGTGAAATTGACTGTGCTTTTTACAGCATGTTTCTCTCAATGAAAAAAACAGTACCTTTTTTACTGTAATAAACTCTGGTGCAGTTTTGGCATTTACCGAAAAATCTACAGTCGTTGATTTGCTGTAAAAAAACAAAAAACAAACTGGCAGCTCAGGTGCAAAAATTTTACTGTAAAATTGCAGGTATTTTTATTTATAGTAAAAAAACAAATGTAAATTTCACAGTAAAATGTTGGCAACTGAGCTGCCTTTTTTTTTTTTTTTACCATAAAAACATCAGTACTGTTATTCCATTTCCAGTAATATACACTACATTTTGAGGTGAAATTATTGCAACTTGCCATATTTTTTTTACATTTTAGTTAAAAAAAAAAAAAGTACTAATAAAATAATAATAAAACAGTGGTGTAATACTAGTATTCACTGTTAGAAGCGGCCCTCTGAGGCCGAACATAACTGCGATGTAACCCTCAGGGAAAACGACTTTGACACCCCTGTTATGGATGAAGCTGCCATCATTGCAACATCGTGTCCGCCCATCTTCCTAAAAATCTCTCCTTTCCTAGGGCTATAACATGATAAGTATGATCAATATTATCATGATAATATTGATATTTTTCAGTTCTCTTCTGTTTATGTTTTGGAGGGGGTTTTTTGACATTTTTTTTGCCGAAACAATCGAAAAGAGGAAGATTGTTTTTTTTTAATGTATCCTATTTTTAAATTGTTTGATATTGTTGTATTTATATTAAACATAATTGTTCGCAACCAAGTTACTTAATTAAAAGGTAATAATTGTATTTTTTAAATACACAGTATGGAGTTTATTTTGTGTATTTATTACCAAAGCTTATTTTGACACTGAATTTATGTAACTTATGTTCTTTATATCAAATTGTGTCAACAATTTCAGTGTCGCACGTTTGCCAAGTCAGGAACCCGCGGCTCTGGAGCCGCATGTGGCTCTTCTGCCTCTTTGTTGTGGCTCCCTAAGATTTTTTTTTTAACCCCAGAGGGAGAAAATGTTGCATTTGTAAAAAGAGTTCTATAATAGTATATACACAGTAGAGACCAAACGTTTGGACACACCTTCTCATTCAATGAGTTTTTTTTTATTTTCATGACTATTTACATTGTAGATTGTCACTAAAGGCACCAAAACTATGAAAGAACACGTGGAGTTATGTACTTAACAAAAAAAGGTGAAATAACTGAAAACATGTTGTATATTCTAGTTTTTTCAAAATAGCCACCCTTTGCTCTATATACTTTTTTGCACACTCTTGGCATTCTCTCGATGAGCTACCATATCAGGAAGTCACCTGAAATGGTTTTCACTTCACAGGTGTGCTTGAAGCTCATCGAGAGAATGCTGTCAACTATTGGTGGTGACGAACCCCAAGATGCAGAGATGGCAGGCTTGGTGCAGGAAAACATGATCTAATGTCCAAAAAAATTCAAGAAAAACCCAAACCAGGAACCAGGAACAGGCACACTGGAAACAGGGAACAGGAACCAGCAAACAGGAAACGAGGAACAAGAAGACAGCAAGCTGCAAACAGCTACAGGATACAGCAAACAGTCCACAGGTAGTAGCTTACAGCTACAGCGACAATACTCCAGCACTGACTGGAGGGCAAGGCAGGTATAAATAGCAGGTATAAATGGCCAGGTGCCAATCAGCCGCAGCTGAGTAGAAACAGCGCTCGGTGAGACAAACAGGAAACTGAACCAAAATAAGAGCGCTGACAGGAAATAAAACAGAGGAAAAACTAAAACATAACCAAACTGTCAGGGACAAACCTGACAGTAGCCCCCCTTCCGATAACGGGTACCAGACGTTCTAGAAAAAACAATGTCCAAAGTCATGGCAGGGTAAAGGGAGGACAAGGCGGTGGGCCGCTAGGCCAAGTGTCCCCGCAACCAGCAGGGAAGAGTCAGATGGCGACGGAGAGTTGAACGCCGCCGGAATTGGCGAGGCGGTCGCTCATGGAAAGGCCACATTCGTGGCTGACGAGAGGGCCGCATGCCGGCGCCTAATGGCCGCCCATGCGTCAGGCCAGCTGGAGGTCGCGAAGGCGACGATGCTGGAGACGCCGGCGAAGCCGTGTGACAGCCCGCCGGAGACGAGGAAGCTGGCGACGCAGTGGGACGGCCCGCCCGAGACGAGGAAGCTGGCGACGCAGTGGGACGGCCCGCCACAGACGAGGAAGACGGTGACGCAGTGGGACAGCCCGCCAGAGACGAGGAAGACGAGGTCGCCGGCATGGGCGGAGTCAGAAGACCAGGCGGCTCGTCTGCCGGCGTGGGCGGAGTCAGAAGACCGGCGGCTTGTCTGCCGGCCCACCGGAGAGGATGCCGCCGTCTGCCGGCCCACCGGAGAGGATGCCGCCGTCTGCCGGCCCACCGAAGAGGATGTCGCCGTCTGCCGGCCCACCGAAGAGGATGTCGCCGTCTGTTGCAGATCCACTGGGGTGAGAAGTAGCTGTGCCTCCTCAGCTGCACAGCTACTCATAGCCCCCCCCCCCTCAGGGGACGGATCCAAGACGTTCCCAGATAGGCCCACAGACGACAGGGATGGGTGGGAGAGGGCTTGAAATGAGGCCGAACTTTTCCTCAATTTAGCCATCAGCGCCAAAATCCTGTCAAGCCTCTCCGCCATCGAAATCTCTGCGGGGTTCGTATTTGGCTGGAGCATTCTGTCAAGTATTGGTGGTGACGAACCCCAAGATGCAGAGATGGCAGGCTTGGTGCAGGAAAACATGATTTAATGTCCAAAATTCAAGAAAAACACAAACCAGGAACCAGGAACAGGCAAACAGGAAACAGGGAACAGGAACCAGCAAACAGGAACACTTTGTCTTAAATAAAAGTCAATGGAACAATTGTTCTTATTTTAAAAGTAGAATTATGTATACTTTTGTCTTAAATTAAAGTCTCTAAACTTTTAGCTCTAATACTAATGAAACAATTTAAACATAATGTGTATGTGTTAGTCAATTCAATAATAATAATAATAATAATATATTTTACTTGTAAGGTGCCTTTCTCAGCACTCAAGGACACCGTACTAAAACAAAACAATAAAATCAATTGGATAAAAACAACAACAAAGATAGATACAATTTACAGTGAAATAAGCAGTCAGGAATATGTGTTTTGAGTCTTCATTTAAAGAGGGAAATTGAGTCTATATTGCAAAGGTCGGGTGGTAATGAGTTCCAAAGATGAGGGGCTGAGCGGCTGAAGGCTCGGGCACCCATGGTGGACAGTTTAAATAAGGGGGCAGTGAAATGGACGGATGAAGAGGATCTTAGGGAACGTGAAGGCGTGGCAACATGGAGCAGGTCAGAGAGATATGACGGGAAAAGGTTATGGATAGCTTTGAAAGTGAGGATAATTATTTTAAATTGGATACAGTGTTTGATGGGCCAGTGGATTTGTTGCAGAACAGGGCTTCTTACTAAAAGAGTGCGGGTACTAGACTGGCCTGCCTGTAGTCCAGACCTGTCTCTTATTGAAAATGTGTGACGAATATGAAGCGTAAAATCCGAACAACTTAAGCTGTACATCAAGCAAGAATGGGAAAGAATTCCACCTGAAAAGCTTCAAAAATTGGTCTCCTCAGTTCCCAAACGTTTACTGAGTGTTGTTAAAAGGAAAGACCACGTAACACTGTGGTAAAAATGCCCCTGTGCCAACTTTTTTGCAATGTGTTGCTGCCATTAAATTCTAAGTTAATAATAATAATAATAATAATAATAATATCAGTTTCTCAGTTCGAAACATTAAGTATCTTGTCTTTGCAGTCTATTCAATTGTATTTAAGTTAAAAATGATTTACAAATCATTGTATTCTGTTTTTATTTACGAATTACACAACATGCCAACTTCAGTAGTTTTTGGTTTTGTACATGCACAAATACAGTACATACATCCAACACGCACATTCACTGTATAAACATACATTTACACATCATCATCATCGGCAGTCACTTGTAGTCGAGTATGACTGTCCTCAGAATGGATGGATTCCCATTCGGGAGGACGCCTGCGTGTGACGTCTTTTAGCGTGGGGAGACTGATGCGCCTGCAGCCACCACACGGTCCTTGGCAGAGAGGGGCCTTGATCCAGTGGCATGGATCCATGACGACTGGAGACCACTCTCTGTTGCAGCCTTCATCCGCCTTCAGTGCCGTTGTGACATGCAGTGTCATCCTCCGCCACTTCCACCGTTGAGGTCTTTGAAATGCTATTTAACCCATAGCTGGGACCCTGACAGGTACTACCACCCCGGGTCAGAGTGGACATTTACACATACTGTACATACACAAGCACATAACCATACATACACTCATGCATACAATCAGGGTTCATCAAACATATAATAACGTTGTTCCCGCAGGGCAAACTGGGTAAAACACAGCACACTGATAAAGCTTCACCTATTTTTACTATAACAATCTACAAGGTAACATAGTTTGCTTCTCTTTCTTCCCATCCATGTATCTGTTTTCTTTTGTAATTCAAGTTTTCATTACATATATGTATTGTTGCATTTGAAACAATTGTATTGTTGATAATTGAGGTAATTATTATTATTCATTAGCAATAGTGTTATTTCTATTGGTATTTGTATTAAGTTAGGTCACTGAAGAACAACAAGACCCCTGGCCCGGATGGCATCCCTGCAGAGATCCTTAAAAAGGGAGGCTATCTCTGTACCAGAGCAATTTTCCACTACATTGCTGATATATGGAAGGGCGGAGCAGTCCCCCAACAATGGCGGGATGCAAATGTTGTAACCATATATAAAGGGAAGGGTGAGAAGTCTGTCTGTGGCAATAGTAGAGGAATATCTCCCCTGTCTGCTGCTGGCAAGGTTCTTGCCAAAGTGATGCTGTCAAGACTCATACAGAGCATAACAGAACACCTATTGCCTGAGTCTCAATGTGGCTTCAGGAAAAATCGCAGCACTGTGGACATGATTTTCACAACACGCCAGCTACAAGAGAAGTGTAGGGAGAAACATCAAGATCTATACATGGCGTTTGTGGACCTATCAAAGGCCTTTGATACAGTCAACAGAGACTTGCTCTGGGCGGTCTTTTTCAGGGTTGGTTGCCCGCAGAAGTTTGTAAACATCCTGCAAAATTTCCACGAGGGGATGATGGCTCAGGTAACAACAGGAGGACAGGAGTCTAGGCCTTTCAAGATATGCCCAGGTGTCAGGCAGGGCTGTGTACTTGCACCTGTACTATTCAACATCTTCCTCATGAGTGTCACCTGGCTACTGCACTAAGAAGTTTAGGGAAGCAGTGGTGTGCTGGTGGATTACAGGTTGGATGGAAGCTTATTTAACATCAGACGGCTGCAGGCGGATACCAAGGTCAAAACTGTGAACATTGTAGAATTACAGTATGCTGATGACTGTGCCTTTGTGGCACATACATCAGAGGCTCTGCAGGCTAACAGCTGCTGTGAAGGCCTATAGTAGACTGGGTCTCACTGTGAACACTGTGAACACGGAAATACTCTGCCAGTGGAACTCCCCTCCACCATCTCGACCACCATCACCTGTCTTCAACATCGATGACAAGCCCCTAGCAGTAGTCCCAGTCTTCAAATATCTTGGGAGCTCTCCGAAAACTGCAGCATGGACAATGATGTTCAAAACCGAATAAGGTCTGCCTCAGCCTCCTTTGGTAGACTGCATAAGAGGGTGTATGTGAACAAAGACTTCAGCATACATACCAAGGTGGCAGTCTACCAAGCCATCTGTGTCTCCACACTACTATACGGCTGTGAAGCTTGGACCCTGTATCACCGCCACATCCAACAGCTGGAGAACTTTCACATCAAGTGTCTCCAGCGGATCCTTGGGCTAACATGGCGTGATCGTGTACCACACACGGAAGTCCTGAGTAGAACTGGTTACAAGAGCATGGAGGCCACCTTTCTCCAGTACCAACAGCGATGGGCCGGCACACCATCAGAATGCCAGATGATCAGAGGTGGGTAGAGTAGCCAGAAATTGTACTCAAGTAAGAGTACTGTTACTTTAGAGATTTATTACTCAAGTAAAAGTAAGGAGTAGTCACCCAAATATTTACTTGAGTAAAAGTAAAATGTTGTGAAAAAACTATTTAAGTACTGAGTAACTGATGATTAACCTGTTCGTTTAATGATGACGGCAACTAATAATGCACAAAAACATAAAAATAGCAATGAGAAAATTCAGAGCCAGGAATATCTCTTAAGCAACTAAAACTATAATATATATTAAATAATAATACATTAACATTTTAAAAAATTAAGGCAAATTGAGCCACAATAACTTAACAGCACCATAGGCTCAGTAGGCAGAGATTACCAAGGAAAATAACATGTTAGCCTTTACGCAAACCATAAACTGATAAGTGTGGGCTGCACTTGGGAACACACTGTGCCATGAATTGATTTACGTGGCCCCCGACTTAAACAAGTTGAAAAACTTATTCGGGTGTTACCATTTAGTGGTCAATTGTACGGAATATGTACTGAACTGTGCTATCTACTAATAAAAGTTTCAATCAATCAATCAAAAAACTGTGCACTTCTGATTGGTGTTTCAATGCATGCGTGTGTGTGTGTGTGTGCGACTGTGCGTGTGTGTGTGTGTGTGTGTGTGTGTGTGTGTGTGTGTGTGTGTGTGTGTGTCTGTGTCTGTCTATGAGGCTGCAGTGCGTTAATAAATGTCCCCACACATTTGACAGTGATTCATAGCAGGGACGCTAACATCAGCCTACGGTGACAGCCAAAATATCTACTAACGTTACTTACCGCGATGTGCTTCCTCAAATTTGATGTTGAGTTCATGTAAGCTTAAAGGCCTACTGAAATGAATTTGTTTTATTGAAACTGGGATAGCAGATCCACTCTATGTGTCATACTTGATCATTTCGCGATATTGCCATATTTTTGCTGAAAGGATTTAGTAGAGAACAACGACGATAAAGATCGCAACTTTTGGTATCTGATAAAAAAAAGCCTTGCCCCTACCGGAAATAGCGTGACGTAGTCAATTGAACAGCTCCTCACATTTTCCTATTGTTTACAATGCAGCTAGAGCGATTCGGACCGAGAAAGCGACGATTACCCCATTAATTTGAGCGAGGATGAAAGATTTGTGGATGAGGAACGTTAGAGTGAATAACTAGAATGCAGTGCAAGACATATCTTTTTTCGCTCTGACCGTAACTTAGGTACAAGCTGGCTCATTGGATTCCACACTCTCTCCTTTTTCTATTGTGGATCACGGATTTGTATTTTAAACCACCTCGGATACTATATCCTCTTGAAAATGAGAGTCGAGAACGCGAAATGGACATTCACAGTGACTTTTATCTCCACGACAATACATCGACGAAACACTTTAGCTACGGAGCTAACGTGATAGCATCGTGCTTAACTGCATATAGAAACAAAATAAATAAATCCCTGACTGGAAGGATAGACAGAAGATCAACAATACTATTAAACCAGGGACATGTAAATACACGGTTAATGCTTTCCAGCCTGGCGAAGGTTAACAATGTTGTTGCTAACGACGCCATTGAAGCTAACTTAGCAACCGTACCTCACAGAGCTATGCTAAAAACATTAGCTATCCACCTACGCCAGCCAGCCCTCATCTGCTCATCAACACCCGTGCTCACCTGCGTTCTAGCGATCGACGGTGCGACGAAGGACTTACCCGATCACAGATGCGGTCGGCGAGACGGAGGAAGTTAAGGTGAGTTCGGCGGCTAACGCGTCTGCTATCCATCTCTGTCTTCCTGGTTGTGTTTCTGTAGTCCGCCGCTGATACACCGATCCCACCTACAACTTTCTTCTTTGCAGTCTCCATTGTGCATTAAACAAATTGCAAAAGATTCACCAACACAAATGTCCAGAATACTATGGAATTATGAGATGAAAACAGAGCTATTTTGTATTGGATTCAATGGGGTACCGATACTTCTGTTTCACTGGCTATGTCACGCGCATATGTCATCATCCAAAGGCGTTTTCAACCGGAAGTTTAGCGGGAAATTTAAAATTACACTTTATAAGTTAACCCGGCCGTATTGGCATGTGTTGCAATGTTAAGATTTCATCATTGATAGATAAGCTATCAGACTGCGTGGTCGGTAGTAGTGGGTTTCAGTAGGCCTTTAAGCTTGTTGTTGTTTGGCGCTGAAACTTTATGTGCAGTTAATCATGTGACCGCCTGGTTTTGTTTGATTGGTGAAACGGAGTCAAACGTCATCAGTGACTGCATTTGATTGGTGAAACGCAGGCATGCGATAGATCCTACTTTGAAGGTCTGTCTGACAAACCAAAATAAACAAAGCGTGCATTAACAGATCGATAAAAATCAGTAGCGAGTAGCGAGCTGAATGTAGATAAATGGAGCGGAGTAAAAGTAGCGTTTCTTCTCTATAAATATACTCAAGTAAAAGTAAAAGTATGTTGCATTAAAACTACTCTTAGAAGTACAATTTATCCCAAAAGTTACTCAAGTAGATGTAACGGAGTAAATGTAGCGCGTTACTACACACCTCTGCAGATGATAGACTTTCGCGACAACTGCTGTATGGTCAACTACATCATGGTCAAAGATCTGCAGGAGGCCAAAAGCGGAGATACAAGGACCAATTGAAGATAGCACTGTTATGCGTCGACAGGGGGGAAGGAGACGGCACAACAACAGGAGGTATAGCTCAACAGGTTTTATTTGAGCTTTTGATGTATACGTGGGGTGTGTATGCTACTATGTGTGTGTGTGTAATACTATGTGTGGAAATTTACACAATGTGAATTTACCAAGGGTTTGTTGAAGGTGCGTGTTGGTGGTGTCAGCATCCAAGTCCAGAGGGGGAAGATCCTAAAGGGGTTCGTGATCCGAGAAAGGTCCGTTTGGCAGGAGAGAGGCGTCAGTGGTCCAAATACGAGCGTGGGGTCAAAAATCAGGGAAGGCAATCAGAGTCTGGGGGAAACTTCACAGTGGAAGCGCAAAGGCAATGACGGAGGCTGTGGGAACAGGAGATGAAAAAGACAAGATCAGGGCCAGGCATGAGAAGGACAAAAATGAGCACAAGAGAAAGCACATGAGGGGAGCCAGAGACGTGAGAGCTTACTGAACACAGGGCGACGTTCTGGCGACGAGAAGTCAGCGGCGAGTCTCTTTATCCTGCTGCCTCTCATTAGTCCCAGGTGTGTCGATAGAAGATTGTCTCCGGCTGTGTCGGCGCGTGGGCGCGGTCTGCGCAACGAGCGCGGGGACGTGTCCTGCTTGGCTCGCAGCGGAGTCTCGAGGTGCTGCCGCAGCGGAGGAAGAGGCAGACAGCGCGTTTGCCGTAACAAGCACTCAAGAGGTGGGGAATACAGCAGACGCATCTGGAAAGCTCTGCCTCAGATCGCCCTCTCTGAAGGCAACTCTGCAATGCAGGCCTTCACCGTTTTGAAGAGGAGAGAAGCGCAGCGAGGGAAGGGAAACGCCAGAGGAGGAAGATGGGCCCTGCAGCCAAGACCACAACGAACACTAACTTAATATGTCCCCATTGCAATAGACCATGTGGCTCTCGTATTGGACTTTTCAGTCACCTCAAAACTCACCAATAGAAGAAGTAGAAGTCATCATCGGATACGATGGACTACCTTAAGCAAGTAATTGTATTGTTACATTTGTAGTGCAATAATGTTAATTGTCATTTCTGAGTTATTACTATTTAATGTAATAACCGGTTCTTTGCTATCATTTTTCGTATCATATAAGTGCACATCGTATTTGCTGATGTTGTTCTGTTGTTGTTGTTTTTGTTGTCTCTGTCTTATCCCCTTCCTGTACCCAATTTCCCCCTCTGTCTTCCTTTTTCTTTTCTTCTTCCATTTAATAAAGTCAAACACAAATCAGGCAACAGGAGAAGTATCCCAAACTTCTCTTTTGTCAAATAAATCTGTACAGCAGATATGGACATCTACATCAACAATATGATTTGCCTGAGTAGCTGAACAGGACAAGAAAGTGTAAGGTGCTGCCTGTTCTTCTTTCCGTATTATACAAGTCTACTATTTGTCAATTTACACAAAGTTTGGATTTTTGGGCATTGATGTATTTTCTCTCATCATGTCAAGCCATCTCTGTCGTGTTATTTGATTGAATCACGGAACATTAAACAATGTTTTGCTCCTTTGACAACAGCGAGTGTTGTAAAGGGTGTTGCGACTCGCTGCAGTAGTGAGCAAAACAGGAGGAAGACTCCAGGAAACAAGGACAAAAACTGGAAGTACCGGCAACAATATAAAAGTTTTAACAAGTTCATGCAAGCAGAGAAGATGTGCTGTGGGCAACCAGCACTGCAAGGAAAGAGGTGCAGCCTGGAGCAGTGCTCTTATGTCCATCCATCCATTTTCTACCGCTTATTCCCTTCGATTGTAGCTCATTATGTCTACGTCACTAATTATTCACTTTATACAAAATACTGGTATTTTATGTGTACCATTGTATCTGCTGATGTAGTTCTGTTGTAGTTAAAACGAAAGACAGATACAGAGGTACATCAAAATGCCAAATATCGGCGCAGATAATCGGTCAATCCCTAGTTCGTACCTGGAGTTTACACAATCTCCCTGTTTTCTCTGGATACTCTGGCTTCCCCATATTCCGAAAATACGCATGGTATGTTCATTGTCCATAGGTTTGAATGTGTATTCAAATGATCGTTTGTTGCCCTGTGTTTGGCTGGCGAGCAGTCTAGGGAGAACCCGCCCCTCGCCCAAAGTCAGCTGGGATCGGCTCCCCACGACCCTAATGAGGATAAGCGGTATTGAAAATGGATAAATGGAATTTTATTGAAAGAAAAATTGTGAGCAAAATGCGTGTGTTTAAAAATGTTGTTTTTAAAAATACAGCGTGTTAAAAACCTGCCACCCAATTGGCTTATTCTGAGAAGTATCGATCGCTTCAGTCTTAAATTACTCGTGGGTTGTGAGTTTTGAAAGAACAAATACTTCTGTTTTGAATATTTCTGCACTGAATTTTTTTGCACTGAATTTTTATTCACTGAATTTTTATAATCAGAGTTTTAAAACACTCTATTTTAGCAAATAACATTTTTTAACATACATATTTTGCTCACATATTTTATTCAATGAATATGTCAGCATAATTTGATGTACAAAACCCAAAACCAGTGAAGTTGGCACGTTGTGTAATTTGTAAATAAAAGCAGAATACAATACTTTGCAAATCCTTTTCATCCATCCATCCATTTTCTACCGCTTATCCCTTTCGGGGTCGCGGGGGGTGCTGGAACCTATCTCAGCTACAATCGGGCAGAAGGCGGGGTACACCCTGGACAAGTAGCCACCTCATCGCAACTTATATTTAATTGAATAGTCTGCCAAGACAAGATATTTAATGTTCAAAATGAGAATTTTTTTTGCAAATAATAATTAATTAGTTTTTTTTCCCCTTTGTTCGGAGGACACGACGTCCACAGTTTCCAAAAACAATTTGAAATGTGTACTCGCCAGACAACAGAACACTTTTACACTTTGCATCAGTCCATCTTATATGAGCTTGAGCCCAGCGAAGCCTGCTGAGTTTCTGGGTGTTGTTGATAAATGGCTTTCCCTTTGCATATTACAGTTTTAACTTGCACTTATAAATGTAGCGACAAACTGTAGTTACAGACAGTGGTTTTCTGAAGTGTTCCTGAGCCAATGTGGTGATATCCTTTACACACTGATGTCGCTTTTTGATGCAGTACCGCCTGAGTCATCAATGGTCTGTAATATCATCATTTACGTGCAGTGATTTCTCCAGATTCTCTGAATATTTTGATGATATTACGGACCGTAGATGGTGAAATCCCTAAATTACTTGCAATAGCTGGTTGAGAAATGTTGTTCTTAAACTGTTCGACAATTTGCTCACGCATTTGTTCCCAAAGTGATGACCCTCGCTCCATCCTTGTTTGTGAATGACTGAGCATTTCATGGAAGCTGCTTCTATACCCAATCATGGCCCACCTGTTCCCAATTAGCCTGTTCACCTATGGGATGTTACAAATAAGTGTTTGATGAGCATTCCTCCACTTTCTCAGTCTTTTTTGCCACTTGGGCCAGCTTTTTTGAAACATGTTGCAGGCATCAAATTCCAAATGAGCTAATGTTTGCAAAAAATAACAAAGTTTTCCAGTTTGAAAGTTAAGTATCTTGTCTTTGCAGACCATTCAATTGAATATACAGTCATGGTCAAAAGTTTACATACACTTGTGAAGGACATAATGTCATGGATGTCTTGAGTTTCCAATAATTTCTACAACTCTTATTTTTTTGTGATAGAGTGATTAGAGCACATACTTGTTTGTCACAAAAAACATTCATGAAGTTTGGTTCTTTTATAAATTTATTATGGGTCTACTGAAAATGGTGTTCCTGGGATTAAAGGCCTCACCTTTTCTCCTCCAGAAGGTCTTATCTTTGTCCATGTGATGTCAGATAAAAGAAAAAATTAGCTGTTTGGCCACAATACCCAGCAATATGTTTGGAGAAAAGGTGAGTGTAACGACCGGGTCGCATCGTGGTGCGGGTGTTGTTCTCCCAGGAATGCAGACGGGCTTCGGACACAGCTTGCAGGTAAGAATGATTTATTTAAGAAATAAATAATATTTGAACAAACAAAACCGTGCTCATAGCACTTAAGGTAGAAACAAAAACGACTAGCGTGGGAGCTAGCAAGCAAAATAATGTAGCATGAGAGCTAGCAGGAAACAAAGTGGTCGTAACTTGTTGCATGAAAGCAAATTAGGAAGCCAGGCAGAGTGCTGCCTGGGCGAAGACTAAATAGCCCTCTGATTAGTGCCCGGACAACAGGTGAGCGTCTCGAACACTAACCAGAGGCAGCTGAGCATAATCTGCCGTCATGGCAACAGAAACAAACACGTGACACTAAACTGTAAACAAACTGATCCGAGCAGCGGATCCTAACAGTACCCCCCCCTAAAAGGACAGATTCCAGATGTCCCTTGAAAACAAAAAAAACAACTGGAACCCAAAAAAAACAAGCAATAGTTCACGAGTAAAGGGCGGGCGGGGGGGTGACTTTGTGGTGGGTCGCCAGGCCACGTGTCCCCGAATCCACCGGGGACGAGTCAAGTGGCGGCGGCGAATGGAACGCCGAGGCGGGCGACCACGGAAAGGCCACATTCGTGGCCGCTGAGAAGGTGGGCGTGAGTGGCGCCAGAAGTTCAGCAGCCTCTGAGTCCTGCAACAAAGTCTTGAATGTCGCTGCTGTTTGCGCCACTGACGTCCCTTCACTGACCTCGAGGGCTGCATGCGGGGACCTGCTTTCCGCTTGCGCCGCCGGACCACTCGAGGTCGCTGAGATGTCGCTGTCGTGGCAGCAGGAGTCGCTGTCGTGGCAGCCGGAGTCGCTGTCGTGGCAGCCGGAGTCGCTGTCGTGGCAGCCGGAGTCGCTGTCGTGGCAGCCGGAGTCGCTGTCGTGGCAGCCGGAGTCGCTGTCGTGGCAGCCGGAGTCGCTGTCGTGGCAGCAGGAGTCGCTGTCGTGGCAGCAGGAGTCGCTGTCGTGGCAGCAGGAGTCGCTGTCGTGGCAGCAGGAGTCGCTGTCGTGGCAGCCGGAGTCGCTGTCGTGGCAGCCGGAGTCGCTGGTGCGAGAACCAGTCGTGGTGCAGGTGCTGGTGCGAGAACCAGCCGTGGTGCAGGTGTTGGTGCGAGAACCAGTCGTGGTGCAGGTGCTGGTGCGAGAACCAGTCGTGGTGCAGGTGCTGGTGCGAGAACCAGTCGTGGTGCAGGTGCTGGTGCGAGAACCAGTCGTGGTGCAGGTACTGGTGCGAGATCCAGTCGTGGTGCAGGTACTGGTGCGAGAACCAGTCGTGGTGCAGGTACTGGTGCGGGGACCAGCCGTGGAGCAGGTACTGGTGCGGGGACCAGCCGTGGAGCAGGTACTGGTGCGGGGACCAGCCGTGGAGCAGGTACTGGTGCGGGGACCAGTCGTGGTGCAGGTACTGGTGCGGGGACCAGTCGTGGTGCAGGTACTGGTGCGGGGACCAGTCGTGGTGCAGGTACTGGTGCGGGGACCAGTCGTGGTGCAGGTACTGGTGCGGGAACCAGCCGAGGTGCAGGTACTGGTGCGGGAACCAGCCGAGGTGCAGGTACTGGTGTGGGAACCAGCCGAGGTGCAGGTACTGGTGTGAGAACCAGTCGAGGTGCAGGTGGCCTAGCTGGCGGTTGCGGCTTAGCAGGCCGAAAAACCGGTGGTGGCGGCCGGGCAGGAGGTTGTGGCTTAGCCCGCCGAAGGACAGGTGGCGGTGGCCGAGCAGGAGGTTGCGGCTTAGCACGCCGTTGTGCCACCCCACTCGCACAGCTCCCAGTACTAGCCCCCCCCTCAAAAAGCGGATCCCAGACGCGTTCCTTGCGGATTGGAACCGTCTTCAAGGGTGGGTGGAGGGTGGTCAGGGGGAGGGTGGAATCCTCTCCTCTAAATTGTCCAAAATGTCTTTTCTTACTCCCCACTTGAGACTGGGTGGGAGCACAGGGGGAAAAAATATGTGCAGTGGGCGGAGCAATAGTCACTGGGGGTGGAGCTAGAAAGTCAGGTGACCGGGACTGACTAGATTTACATTTCACAAAAATGTCCTGATAATGTCTTATCTTAGAATTCAAGTCCTTAGGAGGTGGCTGATAAAAAGGAGCAGAAGAATTTAAAAAAAATTCTTCGTCTCTGACGTCATCCACAGTGGGCGGGATGACGTCATCTGTGTGGGTCTCCAGCTGACTGACAGCCCAATCGGTGAAATGTTTGGCAAAGTGGTCGATAGGGTTGCCAAACATGTGAGGAGGGGAATCTTGGGCTGAATGTTGCTTACTGTGTACCGGTGGAGGAGTCTGTGGGAGTGGCGCGTCTTGGCAGCGAAGTGAAGACCTCTTTGGTGGCTTCCGTCTTCGCTGACGCGTCCGGTGGTGCGGAGGTGTGGCGATGTCCTCGGGCCAAACGGAGTGGATTGGGACCAACTTTCCGTTAGGACCCCAGATCAGGTCCTGGCGCTCCGAGGGGGAATAGCGGAGAGTCTCTGCCTCCATTGCTCGCAACACCATCCACGCACCTTCGTCCATCTCCTCCGACGTGCTCGTTGCGGGAGAACTTCTTGCTGCTGGCTTCCTACTGTAACGACCGGGTCGCATCGTGGTGCGGGTGTTGTTCTCCCAGGAATGCAGACGGGCTTCGGACACAGCTTGCAGGTAAGAATGATTTATTTAAGAAATAAATAATATTTGAACAAACAAAACCGTGCTCATAGCACTTAAGGTAGAAACAAAAACGACTAGCGTGGGAGCTAGCAAGCAAAATAATGTAGCATGAGAGCTAGCAGGAAACAAAGTGGTCGTAACTTGTTGCATGAAAGCAAATTAGGAAGCCAGGCAGAGTGCTGCCTGGGCGAAGACTAAATAGCCCTCTGATTAGTGCCCGGACAACAGGTGAGCGTCTCGAACACTAACCAGAGGCAGCTGAGCATAATCTGCCGTCATGGCAACAGAAACAAACACGTGACACTAAACTGTAAACAAACTGATCCGAGCAGCGGATCCTAACAGTGAGGCCTTTAATCCCAGGAACACCACGCCTACCATGTCAGAAACCAACAAATGTAGCTGAACTGCACCAATTTTGTCAAGAGGAGTGGTCAAAAATTCAACCAGAAGCTTGCCAGAAGCTTGTGAATGGCTACCAAAAGCGCCTCATTGCAGTGAAACTTGCTAAGGGACATGTAACCGAATATTAACATTGCTGTAGGTATACTTTTGACCCAGCAGATTTGGTCACATTTTCAGTAGACCCATAATAAATTCATAAAAGAACCAAACTTCATGACTGTTTTTTGTGACAAACAAGTATGTGCTCCAGATACTCTATCACAAAAAAATTAAGAGTTGTAGAAATGATTGGAAACTCAAGACATCCATCTATCCATCCATCTTCTTCCGCTTATCCGAGGTCGGGTCGCGGGGGCAGCAGCCTAAGCAGGGAACCCCAGACTTCCCTCTCCCCAGCCACTTCGTCCAGCTCTTCCCGGAGGATCCCGAGGCGTTCCCAGGCCAGCCGGGAGACATAGTCTTCCCAACGTGTCCTGGGTCTTCCCCGTGGCCTCCTACCGGTCGGACGTGCCCTAAACACCTCCCTAGGGAGGCGTTCGGGTGGCATCCTGACCAGATGACCGAACCACCTCATCTGGCTCCTCTCGATGTGGAGGAGCAGCGGCTTTACTTTGAGCTCCCCCCAGATGACAGAGCTTCTCACCCTCTCTCTAAGGGAGAGCCCCGCCACCCCGCCAAACTCATTTCGGCCGCTTGTACCCGTGATCTTGTCCTTTCGGTCATAACCCAAAGCTCATGCCCATAGGTGAGGATGGGAACGTAGATCGACCGGTAAATTGAGAGCTTTGCCTTACGGCTCAGCTCCTTCTTCACCACAATGGATCGATACAGCGTCCGCATTACTGAAGACGCCGCACCGATCCGCCTGTCGATCTCACGATCCACTCTTCCCTCACTCATGAACAAGACTCCGAGGTAATTGAAGTGTCCACGCGATGCTGCAGAGTCTTGTCAACCAAGACAACCCCACAGCATCCAGAGCCTTAAGGAACTCCGGGCGGATCTCATCTACCCCCGGGGCTTTGCCACCGAGGAGCTTTTTAACTACCTCAGAAACCTCAGCCCCAGAAATAGGAGAGCCCACCACAGATTCCCCAGGCACTGCTTCCTCATAGGAAGACGTGTTGGTGGGATTGAGGAGGTCTTCGGAGTATTCCCTCCACCGATCCACAACATCCGCAGTCGAGGTCAGCAGAACACCATCCTCACCATACACGTGTTGATAGTGAACTGTTGTCCCTTCCTGAGGCGGCGGATGGTGGTCCAGAATCACTTCTAAGCTGTCCGGAAGTCGTTTTCCATGGCTTCCCCGAACTCCTCCCATGTCCGAGTTTTTGCCTCCGCGACCGCTGAAGCCGCACACCGCTTGGCCTGTCGGTACCTGTTCGCTGCCTCAGGAGTCCTATAAGCCAAAAGAACCCAAAAAGACTCCTTCTTCAGCTTGACGGCATCCCTCACCGCCGGTGTCCACCAACGGGTCCAAGGATTACCGCCACGACAGGCACCAACTACCTTGAGGCCACAGCTCCAATCAGCCGCCTCGACAATAGAAGTGCAGTCCACTCGGACTCAATGTCCAGCACCTCCCTCGTGACATGTTCAAAGTTCTTCCGGAGGTGGGAATTGAAACTCTCTCTGACAGGAAACTCTGCCAGACGTTCCCAGCAAACCCTCACAATGCGTTTGGGCCTGCCAGGTCTGTCCGGCATCCTCCCCCACCATCGCAGCCAACTCACCACTAGGTGGTGATCGGTAGAAAGCTCTGCCCCTCTCTTCACCCGAGTGTCCAAAACATGAGGCCGCAAATCCGATGACACAACTACAAAGTCGATCATGGAACTGCGGCCTAGGGTGTCCTGGTGCCAAGTGCGCATATGGACACCCTTATGTTTGAACATGGTGTTCGTAATGGACAATCCGTGACGGGCACAAAAGTCCAATAACAAAACACCACTCTGGTTCAGATCCGGGCGGCCATTCTTCCCAATCACGCCTCTCCAGGTTTCACTGTCGTTGCCAACATGAGCGTTGAAGTCCCCCAGTAGAACGAGGGAATCACCCGGGGGAGCACCCTCAAGTACTCCCTCGAGTGAATCCAAAAAGGGTGGGTACTCTGAGCTGCTGTTTGGCGCGTAAGCACAAACAACAGTCAGGACCCGTCCCCCCCACCCGAAGGCGGAGGGAAGCTACCCTCTCGTCCACTGGGTTGAACTCCAACATGCAGGCTCTGAGCCGGGGGGCAACAAAAATTGCCACCCCAGCCCGCCGCCTCTCACTGCTGGCAACGCCAGAGTGGAAGAGAGTCCAGCCCCTCTCGAGAGAACTGGTTCCAGAGCCCTTGCTGAGCGTCGAAGTGAGTCCGACTATATCTAGCCAGAACTTCTCCACCTCGCGCACTAGCTCAAGCTCCTTCCCCCCCAGCGAGGTGACGTTCCACGTCCCAAGAGCTGGCTTCTGTAGCCGAGGATCGGACCGCCAAGTGCCCTGCCTTCGGCTGCCGCCCAGCTCACATTGCACCCGACCTCTATGGCCCCTGCTATGGGTGGTGAGCCCATTGGAGGGGGGACCCTCTTTCGGCTGTGCCTGACCGGGCCCCATGGGGACAGGCCCAGCCACCAGGCGCTCGCCATCGTGCCCCAACTCCGGGCCTGGCTTCAGAGGGGGGCCCCGGTGACCCACGTCCGGGCAAGGGAAATCAGAGTCTCGGTTCTTGTATTTCCATAGAAGTCTTCGAGCTGCTCTTTGTCTGATCCCTCACCTAGGACCTGTTTGTCTTGGGAGACCCTACCAGGGGGCATGGAAGCCCCCGGACAACATAGCTCCTAGGATCATTGGGACACGCAAACTCCTCTACCACGATAAGGTGGCAGCTCAGAGAGGAGACAAACTCAAGACAGCCATGACATTGTGTTATTTACAAGTGTATGTAAACTTTTGACCACAACTAGGTTGAAAAGGATTTGCAAAACATTGTATTTTGTTTTTATTTGTGATTTACACAACATGCCAACTTCACTGGTTTTGGGGTTTCTAAAATAAATTAACAGAATTCAAATGAAAAAAATTGTTACATAAATTCAGTATATAAAAAAAAGCTTTGGTGTAAAGACACAAATTAACTCCGTACATTGACAAGTTCAGTTGTCACCATATGTTGCATTGGTATGTGAAGTAATGTTATACATATTACAACATGTGGCCAGGAGGAGACACTGATGATAAGGAGTGAACATGTTTTCCACCTAGACATGCTTGGTTTTCTACGGAGCCCCTAAAGGGACATGGGAATTTTTTTTTTTTTAGACATGTATCTCGTGGCCACGAGAAAGTATCTCGTGCGCACGAGAAAGTTTCTCGTGGCCACGAGAAACTTTTTATTAAAAAAAAAAAAAAAAAAAAAAAAAAAAAATTTTATTTTTTTTTTAATAAAAACTTTCTCGTGGCCACGAGAAAGCATTGGATGCGTGCTGATGGTTTGGTGTGTGTTAAAATGGCAGTTTAGGAGTTAATATGGCTGTATTTCCAATTAGGACTTTCCCCCATGTGTGTTGTGGCAAAATGTGAATGCTTGATTAGTAGGTGTGAGACAAACACTTTATCTTCCTGGTTATTGTAACGCTACGTGTTTGACATTATTTAAGACTTTATCATGCCCGGGAAAGGACAGTTTTCCTCTTCTGTGGCTGTGGGGGGTGGGCGTGGCTTGCGGACCTGCAGTGAAGCGGAGTGTGTCAGTTAGTCCCATGTTGATGTGATCAAACTTCTTTCTTGCTTGGAAGATACACACACAATTGTAACTGTTATTTCTTCCTGCAAATAATAAATATGTACAACGTGTTTGGATGTATTCATTTATGTAAAATTGTCATTAAATGTAATATTGCCTGACAAAAAGTGATACGACGTACGTAATATTTTGATATTTACACATCGCATATTTACATATATCAACATCAACTACCTACTGTACTGTTTACTTGTTGAAATACCCTTTTTAGAGCAAATATCTACCCATATAATTTATATGTGTATATATATTATATAAATATATATATGTATATAATATATATATATATATATATATATATATATATATATATATATATATATATATATATATATATATATATATATATATATATATATATATATACATATATATATATATATATATATATATATATATATATATATATATATATATATATATATATATATATATATATATATATATATATATATATATATATATGTATATATATATACACAGTATATACACGCACACACACACATATACTTGTATACTGTATAGGAAGAAACACACATACATATATACAGTATACATATATACACACAAACACTAAATTTGACAAACAAAATAACTACTATTTTTAAGAACAAGTTACAGTAATATATATATATATATACACTACCGTTCAAAAGTTTGGGGTCACCCAAACAATTTTGTAGAATAGCCTTCATTTCTAAGAACAAGAATAGACTGTCGAGTTTCAGATGAAAGTTCTCTTTTTCTGGCCATTTTGAGCGTTTAATTGACCCCACAAATGTGATGCTCCAGAAACTCAATCTGTTCAAAGGAAGGTCAGTTTTGTAGCTTCTGTAACGAGCTAAAGTGTTTTCAGATGTGTGAACATGATTGCACAAGGGTTTTCTAATCATCAATTAGCCTTCTGAGCCAATGAGCAAACACATTGTACCATTAGAACACTGGAGTGATAGTTGCTGGAAATGGGCCTCTATACACCTATGTAGATATTGCACCAAAAACCAGACATTTGCAGCTAGAATAGTCATTTACCACATTAGCAATGTATAGAGTGTATTTCTTTAAAGTTAAGACTAGTTGAAAGTTATCTTCATTGAAAAGTACAGTGCTTTTCCTTCAAAAATAAGGACATTTCAATGTGACCCCAAACTTTTAAACGGTAGAGTATATATATACATGCTTATACATAATATGTATATATATATATATATATATATATATATATATATATATATATATATATATATATATATATATATATATATATATATATGCTTTTCCTTCAAAAATAAGGACATTTCAATGTGACCCCAAACTTTTAAACGGTAGAGTATATATATACATGCTTATACATAATATGTATATATATATATATGTATATATATATATATATATATATATATATATATATATATATATATATATATATATATATATATATATATATATATATATATATATATATATATATATACATGTATATATATATATATATATATATATATATATATATATATATATATATATATATATATATATATATATATATATATACATATATATATATATATATATATATATATATATATATATATATATATATATATATATATATATATATATATATATATATATATACACATACATACATACACATATATATATATTATATATACACATATAAATTATGTGGGTAGATATGTGTTCTAAAAAGGGTTTTTCAACAAGTAAACAGTACAGTAGGTAGTTGATGTTGATATATGTAATGCACATAAGGGTATTCTAGTCAGATGCGCGTGTGTAAATATGCGATGTGTAAATATCAAAATATTACGTACGTCGTATCACTTTTTGTCAGGCAATATTACATTTAATGACAATTTTACATAAATGAATACATCCAAACACGTTGTACATATTTATTATTTGCAGGAAGAAATAACAGTTACAATTGTGTGTGTATCTTCCAAGCAAGAAAGAAGTTTGATCACATCAACATGGGACTAACTGACACACTCCGCTTCACTGCAGGTCCGCAAGCCACGCCCACCCCCCACAGCCACAGAAGAGGAAAACTGTCCTTTCCCGGGCATGATAAAGTCTTAAATAATGTCAAACACGTAGCGTTACAATAACCAGGAAGATAAAGTGTTTGTCTCACACCTACTAATCAAGCATTCACATTTTGCCACAACACACATGGGGGAAAGTCCTAATTGGAAATACAGCCATATTAACTCCTAAACTGCCATTTTAACACACACCAAACCATCAGCACGCATCCAATGCTTTCTCGTGGCCACGAGAAACTTTTTATTTAAAAAAAAAAAAAAATAATAATAATAATATTTTTTTTTTTTTTTTTTTTTTTAAATAAAAAGTTTCTCGTGGCCACGAGAAAGTATCTCGTGGCCACGAGATACATGTCTAAAAAAAAAAATTCCCATGTCCCTTTAGGGGCTCTGTGGTTTTCTTATAAAAACACATTTAAACAAAATGGGTTTCAATTCACAATTAAAATGTGTAGATTATTGCAATATTCATTATCAGTAAGTGTCCATGAAAGACAGATTTGGAACAAATGTGTGTACTCAGACAAAAGTATACAGTGTGTACACACACAGTTTACTTAATGACTGTGCTGACAGTCTACTACCTTTAATTGTCACATTTATGTCAAGTCGCAGAATTACTGTGCTAAAACTGTGACCTGCATTTTTTGCTGACATGGTGACCTACTTCCATGACAAGTGTGTAACAGGAGTCACCATTCAGGTAAGACAGGTGTGACATGAGTCTGTGGGGGTAGGGCCAGCGTTCGAAGACAGTCCAGTGAAACAAAGACACACTGAGATGATGTTCGATTTTCTGAGGCACAAATAAGTAAGGATGCCAAACTGAGGAAGGAAAAGGAAAGTAAGACCATGGAGGGTGACATCTCAGGCCAGGAAGAGGAGACGTTTACTGACATCTCGCTGGCAGAAGACAGAGGTAAGTTGTAAGATTTCGCTATGTTTCATCTCTTAACTATGCACTCAAACCATAGCGATTGGAATGAAACTCAACGTAATGTGTAAAAGTAGCGTTTCTTCTTTACAAAAGTACTCAAGTACAAAGTCTGTTGCATTAAAGTTTCTCTGACAAGTACAATTTATCCAAAATGTAAAAGTAACAGAGTAAATGTAGAGCATTACTACCCACCTCTGCTGTTTGCAGGCACAAAACAAGTTAATAATTATTTCAGGAAGTATTTGAACACAAAGAGGTTTTTGTATTCTGCTAACGTTTGGTGTCTACTTGCAAGCTCAGCATAAAGATAACAGTTTAGTTTCATATTAGAGCTTTTACTCTGAAGTAGTGATGCTTGATATTATCGGCGGCCAATAATTAATGACTGATTGTGGCAATAATGGTGTATCATCGATAATTCGGATAATACAAAAAGAACAGATAAAATGAGCCGATAATAAAAAAGGCTTTTAATTTTCGTGTTTGTCGCTTGTTTCTCTGTTGTTGCTTTGTTGCTGCCTGGCTCCTCGACCCCTCCCATACGGTATCACATATTTGTGATGTCATGATACTGTGTGCACGGTCTGTGGCATACAAAGAAAACCGTCGTGGTTAGCATTGGTGGTTTGACATGACAATTCCAGACGCCTCCAAAAGTTAACAGTAAACAAGACGACTAAAATGTTCATACCGCTTAAACAGATGATATATAATAAATATAAAACACTTCCACTTTTTAAGGCTTGATTGTATTGAAACATTTTGTCATAAGTTACAAATTATCTCTATATTAGAGGTACCGTATTTTTCGGACAATAAGGCACACTTAAAATCCTTTCATTTTTCTCAAAACTCGACAGTGCGCCTTATAACCCGGTGTGCCTAATGTACGGAATCATTTTGGTTGTGCTTACCGACCTCGAAGCTATTTTATTTGGTACATGATGAAATGATAAGTGTGACCAGTAGATGGCAGTCACACATAAGAGATACGTGTAGACTGCAAAATGATGGCAGTCACACATAAAAGATACGTTTAGACTGCAATATGACTCAAGTAAACAACACCAACATTTTATATGTTCCATTGGAAAATATAAAACATTACACACGGCGCTCAAAAATCTGTCAAAATGTTTTAATACGACTTTGGTAAGCTATGAAGTCGCACCACTTGCTGGATTGTACTGTGCTTCAGCATACAAGTATTATTATGGTGTGTATTAAATAACTATATGTTTAAACTGATGTTGTTGTTGTTGTGCTGGGACTCTTCACCCGTGAGCGTACTCCGGTTAGGGAATAAGGACACCGTTTTACTTTTTAACTTCTTCTTTATATATTGCTTTGTAGCAGCAGCAGCTAAGCACACTCTCACATACACACTGTTCAACACATTGCCCGAAGGACCCCGGAAAAGTAAACATAGCTGCCCGGTAAACCGCCTGACTCAAAACAGACGTAACTTAAAGGTGCATGACTACAATAATAGCTTGTTTACGTCAACAATATTTTAGTCAATTATATTCAACAATTATCATATTAAATAGGGAACTTTCTCTTAATCTTCTGACGAAGGGAATTCATAACAGCCGCCCCCTAAATAGCATGGCAATTTTGAAACAAATATAAATTCCCACAACAGTCCTTTAAACAGGATTATCCTCAGGAAGAGCTGACAGCTGGACCAGCCGAGCAACTGGTCTCACGTAAATCTTCTCGCCAACTTTAACTTCAGCAGTCCGTATACATCCATCATCACTTGCATTCAGCTTCACCACCCTCCCCATTGGCCAGTGAGCACGTGGAAGCTGAGGATCAACAATCATCACAACTGTGTCCAGGGGAAGATGATCTGTGTGTTGGCGCCATCTCTGGCGGGTTTGAAGAGAGGGCAAGTAGTTTCTGATGAACTGTGTCCAGAAGTGGTCGGCCATCATCTGGCAATGACGCCAGCGCCTCCTGGTGAGGGTGTCAGGAGCATAGGCAACTTGTGGAAGAGAGGCATCCTGCCGCCCCATCAACAACATGCTGGGCGTCACTGGGTCTGGATCGGCCACATCCGAGGATACGTATCCTAAAGGCTTGGCATTGAGGATGCCTTCCACTTCGATGAGGAGTGTGAGCAGAACCTCTTCTTGGAGCACTTGTGCACCGATGACCACTTGCAGGGATTTCTTGACTGATTGAATCTCACGCTCCCAGACACCACCAAAGTGGGGAGATGCTGGTGGGTTAAGACGGAACTTAATCTGTTTTTCTGCCAGCCGCTCCTGCAACTGTGATTCCATTGCTGCAAAGGCCTCCTGCAGCTCATTATCTGCCCCTCGGAAGTTAGTCCCCTGGTCAGAGAGGACCTCAAAGGGAGTGCCTCTCCGTGCGATGAAATGTCTCAGTGCGAGGAGGAAAGCATCTGTGTCGAGGCTGGTGAGTAGATCCAGATGTATACATCTCGTCGTGAGACATTTGAAAATGATCCCCCAGCGCTTTTCACTTCACCTCCCAGCCTTGACCATGTACGGGCCAAAGCAGTCCACGCCTGTTGAGAAGAATGGAGGCTTGAGCAGCCGCAGACGGGCTGAGGGCAGGTCTGCCATCCTCGGCACCACTGGCTTCCCTCTCCACTTCATGCAACCAGTGCAAGCTCTCTGATACTTTTTGATAGCCTGCCTTCCTCGCAGAACCCAGTAGTAGCGCCTCATCTCTGCAAACACCCTATCAGGTCCAGGGTGGTGTAGCTGAGCATCCATCTCTTTAATGAGGAGTGTGGTGACTGCATGACGGGGATCCAACAGTATTGGGTGAATGTCAGTGGGGCTAGAGCTCTCTAAACGGCGCAGGCGTCCTCCAACCCGTATAAGACCCAATGTCGGGTCTAATTCTGGGGCGAGCGTACTCAGCCTGCTGCTGGGTGGCACGGGCTTGCTGGCTCAGAGGCATTTGATTTCTTCAGAGAAGCAGTCTGTTTGGCTGGTTTTGAGCAGGTGGACTTCAGCATCTCTTGTTAGAGTGTCCGCCCTGAGATCGGTAGGTTGGAGTTCAAATCCCAGCCGAGTCATACCAAAGACTATAAAAATGGGACCCGTTTCCCTCCCTGCTTGGCATTCAGCATCAAGGGTTGGAGTTGGGGGTTAAATCACCAAAATGATTCCCGGGCGCGGCGCCGCTGCTGCCCACTGCTTCCCAAGGGGATGGGTCAAATGCAGAGGACAAATTTCACCACATCTAGTGTGTGTGTGACAATCATTGGTACTTTAATCTTAATCTTTAATCTTAGGTCACACAGAGGTGATGCAGGGTCAGCTGCCACCCCATGAAGAGACTGTTGCGTGGCCTTGACCAACTCTCTCCAGCTGCTGAACCGGGTGAGATCTGGTATCTTGGGTGGTGAGCTGGTCTGTGTGAGAGCACAAAAAACACTGTGTTTTAACTCACCACAGTCCTCTGGCTCTGTGATGCTAGGACAGGATGGCCATTCATCCGGTGGATGGCGAAGGAATGCTGGTCCCTGGATCCAACGATTTGGCGCAGCCAGCTCAGCTAACATCTTGCCACGGGTGAGATCGTCGGCCGGATTGTTAGCTGTATCCGCATACCTCCAGGTGTGTGAGGCAGTCAGCTCCTGGATCTCAGAAACCCTTGTTCCCAAGAATACCTTAAACCTGCACGACTGAGATGTCAGCCAGGTGAGAACTGTTGTGGAGTCAGTCCATAAGAAGGTCTGGGCAATACACAAGGTGAGCTCTTTGTGAAGGAGGGAGGACAGCTGGGCTCCTGTCAGCGCTGCACAGAGCTCCAACCGTGGCATTGACTGCTGGCGTTTTGGGGCCACTCTAGACCTTGCCATCACAAATGAGACATAGACAGAGTCATTAGTTCTTGTGGTGAGATATGCCACTGACCCGTAGGCTTGCTCAGAGGAGTTACAGAAGACGTGGAGAGTGTACTCTGTGGTGTCAGTAGCAAGCTCCAATGGTGCATAGGTTCGAGGGATGGAGATGTTGGCCAGCTCGGGGAGTTCTCTCTCCCAGCTGGACCAGGCCTGGAGGATGTCAGGGGGGAGATTCGGGTCGTCCCAGCTCCTCTTCTTTGCCCACAGTCTCTGGACAAGAATATTGGCCCGTGTAGTGTATGGGATAATGATCCCGATCGGATCATACTGGCGGGCAAGTACCTTATAGATGTACCGCATAGTAGGGGTCTCACTCTCTGGGGGCTTTGGCTTGAAACCGAGCCGATCAGATGGACAATACCACCGCAGACCAAGGGCCGGCTCCTGTGGATCGTTGCATTTCTCGGCCAGCCACAGCTCTGTGCTTTCAGATCGGGCACTGGAAGGCAAGTGGGAGACAACACATGAGAAGTTACTTGCCCACTGTCGAATCTCAAATCCTCCTGAGGCCAGACATTGTCACATATTGTCCACCAGGAGCTTGGCTGACTCAGTCGTTGACAGGCTCTGCAGACAGTTGTCCACGTAGAAAGACTGTTCGATGGACTGCAGGATGTCTTCATTTCCTGTAGCACATTCCTTGACATGTTTTTGCAGGGCAAATGTTGCACAACACGGGCTGCTTGTGTTACCAAATGGCAAGACCTGCCATTGGTATACGTCAGGCTGTTTCTCCCTTTGCAGGTTTCTCCAAACAAACCTCAGCAACGGCTGGTCCTCCGGTAGCAGCCGAACTTGGTGGAACATGGCTCGGATATCTCCACTGATGGCGACAGCGTGCTGGCGGAACCGCAGGAGGACCCCGATGAGAGATGGGCCGAGGGTTGGACCTGGGAGAAGCTGCTCATTGAGAGAGAGACCACCATGATTAAAGGAGCAGTCAAAGACAAGGCGATGTTTGCCATTATGATGGACGAGGTGATGAGGTATGAACCATGACTCTCTGGAGCTGTTTCCCTCTCCCTCCTGGAGCTTTGTGACACACCCACCATCTATAAGCTTCTGGATCTCTGCTTCATATATTTTAGCTTTGACAGTGTCTTTAAGCAGTCGTCTCTCTGTACTGCGTAGCTTTGGCATCACTGCTTCAACATCTGCTTTTAGTGGTGGTGCACCTTTTATCCGGAGCAGGGGTGTAATGTAGCGAAGTGTGTCACCAACCTTCACTCTCTTAGTGCGTGCTTCCAAGACGCTCACCGCTTCCTGGTCCAGGCGAGACCGCACTGCTAGCCGCTCGCTACGGAATGGGAGCACATCAAGCTGCCAGAGGCGTTCGACTTGTTGGTAGATGTCATCTGGTGTAGGCTTGAAGGCGGTGTAGTAGCATGATGCAGCGGGGGACTGGGAACCATCTGGGCCTTGGAGCGTCCAGCCGAGTGCTGTATGGATAGCTACGGGTCCTCCCTTTGGGCCAAACCTCACAGGTTCCGTAACAGTGATCAGGTGGTGTAATCTGCACCAAGGAGCAGCAGTGGTTGCACCTTATTGAAGCTCTGCAGTTTTAATCCTCTCAGGTGATGGTAGCGTCTCTGGAGCGCTGCTATTGGATAGGATTGCTCTGTCAGGGTGAGTCGACCTGCTGTGTAGGCCCTCTCAACCAAATGCTGCTGTGATGGTGATGCTGGAGAAGCTACATGAAAGTCAACTGATGCTCCAGTGAGGTGAACCACATCCTGACGAACAGTCCGCAGGGTGAGGGACTCTGCTCTGCCCCTGAGCTTCAGGTCTCGAACTGCAGCTGGGAGTATTATGGTGCGTTCAGCTCCATCATCGAGGATTGCATAGGTCTGCAGTGATCTGGTCCCATGACTGATGATGATTGGCACCACCTTGAGGTATACTTTCCCTCCCTGCATCGAGTTAGCCGCTGAGGTGCAGTCTTTGGGTGTGGTGAGGAAGATTTGGGGGCCCGGCCTGGTGATGTCATGCAGCACTCTCAGGTGGATCTCCTGACACTCACTGCAAGGTTTCTTTAATGTGCAGCTCTCTTCATCGTGGTTAGTACGGCCACAGTTACGACAGCGCTTTCCGCCTGCTATCCACTTCTCAATTTCCTGTGTTGAGCATTGAATAATGTCTGGACACTGCGACAAGTAGTGCTCTGTACTCTTGCAGAAGAGACACATCCTTTTAAACTTTTGTTGCTTAGCTGCTGGCCGAGTCGTTTCGGCTGATTTGGGCTGGTCTGCGCCGTGATACACAGAAACAGGCAGAGTCCGAGGCCGGGGAGAAGGAACAGGTCTGTCTCGATTGGCAGGCGGTGCTCCTTCAGTTCGACGGCGCTGTGCCATTTTTGCGGACAGTCTCTGAGCTTCTGCCTTCACCTTGAGCCACTCTGCGAGGTCTCTGAGGTTGTATGGATTTAGGCTGCTGGTGCTGAGGCGCCCCTGAACCTGCAGATGCTCCACAAAATTGTCTCTCATGTGTCTAGGGAGTTTGATAAGTAGCTGGTCAACATGGCCAGTAGACATCACTTCCATCCCATTAGGCCCTTCCAATGAGGTTAGCATTCCCACCAGCAAGTCAACGTTGAGGGCGAAGCTCTGGAAGGCTTCGGGGTCTCCTGATTTGACATCAGGAGAGTTCAGGATGGCTGCAATCTCAGTTTGTGCCAACTGATGTGGCTGCCCGTACTGTCTCTGCAAAGCCTGCATGGCGGCGGTGTAGGGCTGTACATAATGTCTGTGTGACTGAGCTATTAGCTTAGCTTCATCCAGGACCAAGTGTTCCATAAGCACACGGTATTTGTAATGTTCAGAAAGTTCAGTGTGTGGATTGAGCAGGTGATCTAACGCCATTTTTAAATCAGCAAACTCTCTCTCACTGTCATGCACCAACTTAGGCAGTTCAGGTATTGGAACAGGCTGTCTGGGGGGCTGGGTAGTGTAAGGTACCTGCAGTGGCGTATACTGAGACTGGGGGCTGTACTGAACCTGTTGAGTTGATGGGGGCTGTTGCAGAGTGAAACCAGCAGGGGGAGACACCAGTTGATATGCTGGCTGAGTTGATGGTGGATACACAGGCTGGTAGAGTTGCAGCTGTTGGTTCTGCGTTGGCAGTGGTGACTGGTGTAATGGCTGTGTAGCGATGTTGATGGAGGCTGATAGACAGTCCCCAGGGGAGTGGCAGCGCTGTAGGACGATGGATTGATAACTGGCTGAGTGCCAGCCGCAACAGGTAGCTGTGGTGCAGAATATGGCGCTGTTGCTATCTGTGGGGGTTGATAGGCTGGTTGTGCAAACAGTGGAGCGTGTTGCTACACGGGCTGTGCAGACGGGAGTGGGGTGTATTGCCACACTGGCTGTGCGGACGGGAGTGGGGTGTATTGCTGCACTGGTGCTGGATTTACTGGTGTTGTCTGCATGGGCAGGTATTGCAGTTGTGCAGCTGGTGGCACTCTGTCCTGTACATTGTTAATCATCACTGTGGTAGGCTGGTTAGACAGGTAGCCTGATGTAACTGATGTCTGTGGGCTGGCATAACTCACTGCTTGTGAAGCTTGAGGTGTAGGCTGCAGCATCGAAACATTCAGCGTAGTGAAGGGAGGCGGTGCCCATGCCGATGTCACAGTTGAAGGCAGAGACTGCGTCAGTGTGTAGTTCTCCTGTCTACCACCTGGTGTAGGAGTCTTTGCTGCTTGAAGCTCCAGTGTGGTAGAGATGGTATGGCAGTGTAGACAGGTGTGGCTCATGCTGACGCAGCCTAGATGATCCAAGATGGAGGCTGGATGGCTGTGACAGAGGGGTGCTGTGAACTACTGGACAGTTTAGCCAGGGTGATTGATATGTTGGGACGCTCATATTGAGATTAGCTGGTGGCCGTAGGACAGGAGAACCCTGCCTGCTTTGATAGCTCCGCCTCGCGGGCGCCGCCGATGGTTGGCTCATATGGCGTGTTAGCTGGCTGGGCAAGTCTCTAGCATGTATCGCCATGTTCCACTCGCTCACCTTGTCGGCCGCTCCCGCCGAAAATGGACGATCGGGGATAGCGTGCGCTCCGTGCGGCTGGTCCTCCATGCACACAGACTCAGTCTGTAGGCTAAGTGACTGCAGCCGCTGGGCGCCGACGCTCTCTCCTCGGTCCTCCGCGCGGGCACCGTGAGGAATGAGGGACTGTGGGAGGCTAACCTGGTAGCTTTCTAGACGAGTTGGAAGCTGTCGCTGTCTTGCTCCGAGTGCGCCGCCGTCTGTCGCTGTTGTTAGCGCTGCGTCCATTTCTCCGTCGCGAGTGAAGATAATCCGGCTCGAAGGACCAATATTAAAGAACTATATGTTTAAACTGATGTTGTTGTTGTTGTGCTGGGACTCTTCACCCGTGAGCGTACTCCGGTTAGGGAATAAGGACACCGTTTTACTTTTCAACTTCTTCTTTATATATTGCTTTGTAGCAGCAGCAGCTAAGCACACTCTCACATACACACTGTTCAACACATTGCCCGAAGGACCCCGGAAAAGTAAACATAGCTGCCCGGTAAACTGCCTGACTCAAAACAGACGTAACTTAAAGGTGCATGACTACAATAATAGCTTGTTTACGTCAACAATAATATAGTCAATTATATTCAACAATTATCATATTAAATAGGGAACTTTCTCTTAATCTTCTGACAAAGGGAATTCATAACAGTGTGTGTATAAGGTAAGACATATTATCTGGCGTTTTGTTTCGCAATATTATGCAAAATAGACTTTTCTTACCTTCTGGTACCTGCTGATCTGTATTTGACAATGACAGGCCCTTTCACACGAGAAAGAAGCACCTCTTACTGACTTGTGATTGGTCAGACCGTGGCAAGCTCAAGCACATGGCTACTTTCAACATGATTTTTGTATTTATAAGCGGGGTGTGCGTGGCCTTGGCGTGGTCTGGGCAGGCCCAGACCTATTAATTTCAAGTTGAATAGCGATGTAAAAAAAATAAATGTGCTTGGCTTTGAGCATGTGCACACTTTAATACATCTGAATTTTACTTGTGTACGTAGTTTTCTGGATTCCAACGTACGTTTATTTTTTAGTAGGAAAGCCACGCAACTCTTATTACATGAGGTTCTGGTGCGTAAAAGGTGTGTTATGAAGCAGAATGCAATCTAGTGTATTAATTTAGAATGTCAAGTTACATTCACACACACTCAGTCCCGTTATAATTTGATTATGCGTGAGGGTGAAAATGAAGTGCCACATTTATTTGTGGAGGTCTAAATTTAAATACAAATAATAATTGCACGTACACAAAGGCGGCTGCACCATTGCAAGTTTGGTTTGGGAGAATGTACCAATGATCGCATTAAAATACGAAATAAATACAAAGTCAATATTGCGAATACAGTCGCTTTTTACTTAAAATGATTAAATATCCTTGATTTTGCCTTTAATTTGCTTATTGTGATTATAATCAGAATAAACCACAAGACAAAGAGTTTAGGCAAAAAAAACACACTTATTTGTAACTAGATTAGGCAATTCCTGAAGGAATGCTCCAATGCTGAACTTGAACTGAAATGCTGACAGAATGTAGCATGAATGTAATAACAGTTTGAATGTTGAAATTGTTTGAATGTTGAAGAGTTTGAATTGCTAGGAAAAACTGAATTTAGTTTGGAACTTGGGAAAGTGTTAGTTGGATGAGTGGAATGTGTGGATGTTGGAATGGTTTGAATAGGTAGAAAAATGTGTGAATTGTAAAAGTTTAAACAATAGACAAGAGATGGTGCAAAAAAAATGGCCACCGTGAGCAACTCTACATAAATCCCTGTATTTAATGTTATAAATGGCATAAACATGCCAGTGATACAAGATTTAAGTCGTTTTCACTATATATATCCACCTCTACGCAATTGGTGATATATATAGTACTCACGAGGGTGATATGGCTGAAGATAAGGTGCCCATTGTTCCCCTGCAACCATGCCACAACACGGATCAAGGGAATCTAAACGCGTCCGTGATCAATTGTCCTCTAGTGATTTGGACGGAAATGCAACGTTTACTCCGGACGATCGAAAAATGTTGCAAGCTATGGTTGAAAAACTTGGAAAACTGGACATTTTGGATGAACCCATTTTTACAAGTGATGCCCTCCAATTGTCCTTATGTAGAGAGTCTGCTGGGAAACATGGCGGGGTTCATAAAGGAAACAATTCACTCATGGTGGTGTTTTCAATTTTATGTGCCAAAAAAAAGAGATGACATTTTGCAGGAGATAATATGGATAAACTCTAATATTGTAATAGATGGAAAGCCTTTCTTTTGGAAAAATATGTTTGAAAGAGGAATCATTTTTGTCAATGACATTATCAATGAGAATGGTAAGATTACGGAGTATGATGAATTTAAAACTATGTATGGTGATGCCTGTTCAAGCTTTTCATTTAATCAACTAACTGGAGTAATTGGGAAATGATGGAAACAAATAATTAATTATGGAACTACTAAATTATTAGTTTGTAAACCTCTAATAAGAAATTCTAGTTGGCAAAAAGGAACTAAAATACATAGAAAAATATATAATTTTTATTTAATAAAGAAATCTCTGAAGGCTGCCCCATATAACACATATGGAAAATTGAAGGAGTTTTTTGATTGCCCGTTGCCGTGGGATGCAATATTCAAATTAATCTACAAAACTACTATCGATGTGCAAAATCGTTATTTTAAAATTAAAATCATTTATAACTTCTTACCCACTGGAAAAATGTTAAAACTATGGAATGTGACAGAGTCAGATGATTGCCGATTTTGTTGTCAGGAGTCTGAATCCACCCTGCATTTGTTTTGGTATTGTCATTTTGTGTCTTCATTTTGGGTGGAAGTTGAAAAAATGTGTTTTAGGATTGGTTTGTTTATGAAGCTTGATGTGGTTTCTGTTATTTTAAGAGAGTTCATTGACAGTCATGATTTAGTCAATTTAATTATAGTACTCTGTAAAATGTTTATTTTTAAGGCCAAAAACAGATATTCACTTAGTATTACTTTCTTTAAAACATTTATTCAGTATTTTTTAACTTTAGAAAGTTATATGGTTGAAACCGATAATGACGCCAAAAAAACATTAAAAAAAGATGGGAAGTCCTCAAATGCTTATTTTGAAAATGTAATTTTGTTTATAGATTATATGCAATCTGTTGTTGTGTTCCCTAATTTGAGTGTACATAAATGAAGATGTGTGTTGCTGAACCCTTTGAACAATTTAATTTCATTGACAACCTGGTCTGGTGAAGATAAGGTCCCTTTTTTAAAAATAAAATAAAATAAGATAAATAAATCAAAAACATTTTCTTGAATAAAAAAGAAAGTGAAACAATATAAAAATAATTACATAAAAAAATAGTAATTAATGAAAATGTTAGTGGACCAGCAGCACACACAATCATGTGTGCTTCACGGACTGTATCCCTTGCAGACTGTATTGTTCTATATTGTAGGAACCAGAATATTAATAACACAAAGAAACAACTTTTTTGTGTGAGTGAGTGTAAATGGTTGAGGGAGGTTTTTTGGGGGGGTTGGTGCACTAATTGTAAGTGTATCTTGTGTTTTTTTATGTTGATTTAATTAAAAAAATTAAAATTAAAATAAAACTTTTTTTTTCTAAAAATAGACAATTCATTTTGAATGGGGAAAATGTCCCTGAAAACAAGGAATTATTGGAAATCCAATGTTTCTAAATTGTTGAAGTAGAGCACACAATTTTTAAACACGCTGAACATTTTGGAGTTGGAACGGTTTGAATCGGATGAAAAATGTGGGAATTTGAAAAATGTCCCATTTATTTCAATGGGAATTTCGGTAAAAGCGGGAATATTTGGGAAAATGTTAAAAGACTTGAATGTTGTGAATGACTTCAAATGGTTGGTGTTGGAATTTTTCAAATCGGTCGAGAAATGTTGAAGTACTAACATTTTCAAATGAAAAATGGTATTAAGGAATTCCAGGAAATTCGGGAAAACCGGGAATTTTTCAAGTTCACAAAACAACTTTGTTTTATGTCCTGATTAAGAGGAATGGTTTGACGGTGGAACGGTTGAAACTGGTTGAAAAATGTGGAAGGAGTAGTTGCCAGAAAAAAGGGTCAAAAAAGGGTTTGAAAAAAAGGGAATTCTGGGAATTCCTGGAATGTTTTAGAACTTGGAGTAATTATAGTTTGAATTACCACGATGAGTGGAATATGTTGAAGGTGGAATGGTTTGAATCGGTTGAAAAATGTGGAAGTTTGAAAAATGGCCAATTCATTTTGAATGGGAAAAATGTCCAGGAAAACATGAAATTCTGGGAAATCTGGGAATTTTTGAAATTTGTCAAGGGAAACCCCGCGATTCTCGAATAGGCTGAACAGTTTGAAGTTGGAACGGTTTGAATCGGATGAAAAATGTGGAAAGTAGAACACGGCAAAATCTGGAGAAGAAGAAGAAGAATTTGGAGCATTCACTCAAATATGTGTGAATGCTTAGAAGCATTCACAGAATAATGAACATAAACAATAAACTGATCATATCAATCTCATCAGGCTGACCTGATACTGATACGACGCCTGGTGTTGACACTATCAATATTTGGATCAAGTCACTAACCACATTACAGATGGATGGATGGATAGATTGATGGATGGATGGATGGATAGAGCATTTAAGTCCCATCTTAAAACTCATTTGTATACTCTAGCCTTTAAATAGACCGCCTTTTTAGACCAGTTGATCTGCCGTTTCTTTTCTTTTCTCCTCTGCCCCCCTCTACCTTGTGGAGGGGGGGCACAGGTCTGGTAGCCATGGATGAAGTGCTGGCTGTCCAGAGTCGGGACCCGGGGTGGACCGCTGCCTGTGCGTCGGTTGGGGACATCTTTGCGCTGCTGACCCGTCTCCGCTGGGGATGGTCTCCTGCTGGCCCCACTATGGACTGGACTCTCACTATTATGTTAGATCCATTATGGACTGGACTCTCACACTATTGTAGGATTGTAGTCAGCTGGAGGCGTGTCTTAACGAAATTAAACAATGGATGTCCGCTAACTTTTTGCAACTCAACGCTAAGAAAACGGAAATGTTGATTATCGGTCCTGCTCAACACAGACACCTATTTAATAATACCACCTTAACATTTGACAACCAAACAATTACACAAGCCGACTCGGTAAAGAATCTGGGTATTATCTTCGACCCAACTCTCTCGTTTGAGTCACACATTAAGAGTGTTACTAAAACGGCCTTCTTTCATCTCCGTAATATCGCTAAAATTCGTTCCATTTTGTCCACTCGCGACGCTGAGATCATTATTCATGCGCGCGTTACGTCTCGTCTCGATTACTGTAACATATTATTTTCGGGTCTCCCTATGTCTAGAATTAAAAGATTACAGTTGGTACAAAATGCGGCTGCTAGACCTTTGACAAGAACAAGAAAGTTTGATCATATTACGCCTATACTGGCTCACCTGCACTGGCTTCCTGTGCACTTAAAATGCGACTTTACGGTTTTACTACTTACGTATAAAATACTATACGGTCTAGCTCCATCCTATCTTGCTGACTGTATTGTACCATATGTCCAGGCAAGAAATCTGCGTTCAAAGAACTCCGGCTTATTAGTGATTCCCAGAGCCCAAAAAAAGTCTGCGGGCTATAGAGCGTTTTCTGTTCGGGCTCCAGTTCTATGGAATGCCCTCTCGGTAAAAGTTAGAGATGCTACCTCAGTAGAAGCATTTAAGTCCCATCTTAAAACTCATTTGTATACTCTAGCTTTTAAATAGACCCCCTTTTTTTAGACCAGTTGATCTGCCGTTTTTTTTCTCCTTTGCCCCCTCGCCGGGTTATTCTGGTTCCGGTGACCATGGATGAGGTGCTGGCTGTCCAGAGTTGGGACATGGGGTGGACCGCTCGCCTGTGCATCGGTTGGGGACGTCTCTGCGCTACTGACCTGTCTCTGCTCGGGATGGTCTCCTGCTGGCCCCACTATGGACTGGACTCTCACTGTTATGTGGATCCACTAGGGACTGTACTTAGAGGGGGGGTTACCCACATATGCGGTCCTCTCCAAGGTTTCTCATAGTCATTCACATCGACGTCCAGACACGTGCACACATAGGGCTCTATGGGTGCTCGAGCCCCTGCCCTTTTTTGCCTCGTCTTAAAAAGTGCCCTCTGCCTGTGTTTTTTTTTTTTTTTTTCCCTTTAAACAACATTAATAAATTCCTGTCAGAGCTGTAAAAAAAAAACAGCTGTACAAAAACTCCACGTTTTCTTGTAATACCGGGTTGTTTGAGCCTGCCGTTCCGCCGAGAGAGAGTGCGAGTGTGAGTAAGTGAGAAGAGAGAGAGCCAACTGCGCCCCTGAGACGTGACAGTGGACCAAGTTGAACCTGTGAGTTATGGTCTAGTCGCCGTCCACTTTTTCAGCATCTAAAATGGGTAATATTTCAGAAAAACGCTGTATTATTCTATTATTCAATGTGTCAGCTTCTGTTTTTGCCGGACGTCGGAGCACGGCGCATCAATTGAGCACGGCACATCAAGTCCGCACAGAGCAGAGCGGATCGTGCGGGACAGGAAGTAATGAACAAAATACAAAATAAAACACCTGGTTAATTTTCAAAATAAAATGCACTGTGTTTACGGCGGATCACATTTTTCTCACAGTAGAGTTTTAGATATAAAGTTTATTGTGACTTTGCTATTACTGTGTGGGTTAACAAAATAATAATAATGATAATAATAACAATAATAAGAAGAATACAAATGATAATGATAATAATAATAATAATAATAATAATTATTATTATTATTATTATTATTATTAATAATAATAATAATAATTTCAGCATTCTGGGGGTATAAGATGTAGGTTATCTGTTAGGAATATTACCATCTGTATTTAAACTTGATTCATGTTGATTATGCCTGCAGCACAATGCCAAAAAAAGAAAGGATACAGCCCTACTGGCCCTTGGTCAATATTTTTGGCCATGTACTGCGTTTCAGTTGTTTAGTCTGAGCATTAAGTGAGAAAGACCATAAGTTACAACTTGATGGTGTTTTCATCAAGTTAAGGGAAGAAGGACAGATTTTCACATTGAAGTTTTTTTCCATTTGGGTATTTATTTTTGTATTTTTTTTCAAAGTTCATGTTGCACTGTTCAATATTAAAGTGCTTATTTTTAACAATAAATAGCCTAATAATAAACCAGTGTTTTGTTGCTTTTCATGTCTTCCAAGCCTATGATAATGTGAATTAACTCATTATGACAATAATTTGTTGACACAAAAGAAATGGAAATCACTTTTACCTACAAAGGACACACAGCTAAGTAGTTAGCTTCCTATTATCAAATTTAATTTTACATTAATTTCCATATTGTGTAAAGGACAAAAAAAAAAAATCCTGCCCTTTTCTGACTTTGAGCCCCTGCCCCTCTATAATAATGTGCACGTCCCTGTCGACGTCCCTTGTGTGGGCTCTGTGCCAAGGACGTCGTTGTGGCTTGTGCAGCCCTTTGAGACTTTTGTGATTTAGGGCTATATAAATAAACATTGATTGATTGATTGATTGATTGATTATGTTAGATCCACTATGGACTGGACTTTTACAATATTATGCTAGACCCACTTGACATCCATTGCATCCGGTCTCCCCTAGAAGGGGGTGGGGGGGTCACCCACATCTGCGGTCCTCTCCAAGGTTTCTCATAGTCATTCACATTGACATCCCACTGGGTTGTGAGTTTTTCCTTGCCCTTTTGTGGGCTCTGAACCGAGGATGTCGTCGTGGCTTGTGCAGCCCTTTGAGACACTTGTGATTTAGGGCTATATAAATAAACATTGATTGATTGATAGATAGATCAAAACTATGCGTTGATGGGTTTTGTGCGTTGATTTTAGCGCCCCCTTTGGATGAACGTGGTGACTGCCACGCTGAGGTCAATTACAGGAATCCACTTCACATTCTTCCGTCGTCATCATCGCTGTGTGCGCTCATAACAACACTCCGTGTGTCGGAGAGTACGCAGTCTTGAATTGGGTGAGTGTCAACGTTATACGGTCACTTTATGTCCGCCACCATTGTTGTTGCCACATCCCGTTGGCCCCTGAAGCTTCTAACTGCGTAAGCTAGCTCGTCGTGTTAGCAGCATCCCCGCTGTCCCAAAGCATTTGATATGGAGAATTGTTGTCAGTAAATTCACAAGACAGTCCGTGTTGACGATGGAGACTGCTGGACTTGTTTTAGTCAGCCGCTTTTGGTTTAGACACTTGCGTTCGTTTACTTGAATAATAGGGATGGGTTAGCGTCGTGTTGTTGTATTTCGCCCCAAGCTAGATAGCTAGCAATGCTAACGGACAGGCGTCCACTATCGGACACACCCCACGCATCGCTCGTTTTTATGTTTATCGATTACTATTGTCTACTATTAGAACATCTACTGACCGTGTTTACTATCACACACACACAAACACACTGGGGAGGGTCCGAGTAGAAGTGGGTGCGCTGCAAAAAGTCAATGTTCAGAAACAGGGGAAAAAAAATACAAAAATTAGGGGTATTTTACTTGAACTAAGGAAAATTATCTGCCAATAGAACAAGAAAAGTTGGCTTGTCAAGACTTTCCAAAACAAGTAAAATTAGCTAACCTCAGTGAACCCCAAAATACCTTAAAATAAGTATATTCACACTAATAACAAGTGCACTTTTCTTGGTAGAAAAAAAATAAGAGATCTTTTTTCTCAATATGTTGAAAAATATTCTTAAATTAAGTAAATGCTAGTGCCATTATCTTGACATAATGATATGCGCTCTGCATTACATTTCTTGAAACCAGCAAACTTGCACTAAAAACTAGTTTATTTTTCTTAATGGACAGGCAACAAGGCAACCGCTTGTTACTCTCGGGGTCTCCTAGCCGCTCAGGCAAATCATATTGTCTAAAAATGCATTTTCCCATTCATAACTTGACATCATCGCGCCAAGTGCGTGCTCTTTCAGTCAATTAGTGCGTGAGGAATATATATATATATATATATATATATATATATATATATATATATATATATATATATATTATATATTAGGGTTGCACATCTCTCTCTGATAAACGATTCGATATGCATCTAGATACACAGGTTACGATTTGATTCAAAAACGATATCCTTTTATTACAGACCGACCGATTCGATTCGATTCCGAACGATACGATTCGATTTGACGGTTAATATTCAAGACTCCAAATCCCCAAGCATTGTGGCTTTACGGCACTGGCAAAAAAACAGAACAACAAAATCACATGTCAATGTAATTATCTTTAGACATGGACCAAAAAAATTCTGGCTGAATTGTAGGATGGGAACTCCAGAGGTAAAAGTAGCAGAGAATAGTAACAACAAAGTGCAATATTTCAGCCTGAGCATAGTTTTGAACACTAGAGGTAGGTAACAAAGATTCAATATTTCAACCTGAGCATATAGTGTTTTGAACACTAGAGGTAGGTAACAAAGATTCAATATTTCAACCTGAGCATGTAGTGTTTTGAACACTAGAGGTAGGTAACAATGAACACTAGAGGTAGGTAACAAAGGTGCAACATTACAATGTAAACAATATACACACCTATAACACATCTCAAAATGTGGCAACAATTAGCACAGTGACAAGTGCTTTGTGTAAAAGAATAGAGAAAATAAATACATATGTAAAAAGAAAAAAACTACTGTGTGAGAGGTACCGTTTCCCAGGTCAAAAAGCAGTAGTTCACTTACAATATGCCTGTGCATTTTCATCATCTCTGTCCTCTGTTTTTTTGGAGGGCAGATTTTTTTTTAAGGAAAATCAACTGATCCACATGCTCATGTTTGAGCAGACTACGTTTTGTGGAAACAATGTCTCCCGCAGTACTGAACACACGTTCAGATTCCGTGTGTTTCACTTGATGTACTTTTTAATCCATCCACAAGTAAAGAAAACTTGGATTATTTCACTTTATGTACTTTTTTATGCCGAAAGAGGCGATTTAAAAGAGGCGATTTCAGCCACTTCGGTCATTACAGCCGAGTTTAGATGTACTTTTCGAGACGAGTGACGTCAGCGCGCTCCCGCGTCAGGGGGTGCATTTTACGGCAGGAGTGCGTTTCCCGGCACAACAGGTTGCAGAGGTATCTTTTAGCGAGAGATGACAGCAGTGGCAAGTCCTGCTGCTCTTTCCACCACTGTAGTGGGTTTTTTTAAAATCTTTCTCGGTCCATTATCACATTCGGTCAGACTGACGCTTTCGTTCTCCTCCACATTCATTTTCCGTGTTGTCTCTTGTTTATCACTCGTACTTCACTGTGCAACCTACTAATAAAAGTCTCAATCAATCAATCAATGCTAATACCAGCTAGGCGGCTACCGCGTTTGGCGAGTAGCTTCAGCTCTCGCGTTGTTTTAGAGACGCTGACGCATATTGTAATCTGGACGACCCATGCAAAGTCTCGCGATAACCGATCCATGACTCTATAACCGATTCAGCTAGGAATTCATGGATTATTCGCATTGATTGAGGAGTCTGCTACCGATGCAATCTAATCGCTCACTTGTTGAACCGAATACTCGGTCGCATCGGTTTATTGTTCACAACCCTAATATATATATATATATATACACACACACAGAGCCCGGCCCCCAGCCAAAAACAATTTTATTGTAATTTTGAAGAATTTACCTGAATGTGCATGAACTATTTCTGTTCAAAATAGTTTGAAATGTCACATGTGAAATGTTTTAATATTAACCGTCCGTTTACTGCACTGTGCCAACTGTACTACTATATGAGTACATATTTTCTCTTGTTTCATTGAAAATAAAACAGCAAAGTCCATTTGGCTGTCATCTGTTTTAATTATGAGACACAATTGTGTCAAAGTCATGATTTTTTTATTTCATGCTTGAAATAAGAAATTATTACTTTAAAAAAGCAGTTGTATACTTGTGAGTGTTGATGACACAGCTTTGCAACAGTTGATATTCTAGTTTCAAGCATGTTTTACTCAAATAGGTCATCAAATGTCAGCTGCAAGCTGTAATATCTTACTGAGATAATTTAGGACCAAAACACGTAAAACAAGTAAAACACTCTAACATAAAATCTGCTTAGTGAGAAGAATTATCTTATCAGACAGAAAATAAGCAAATATTACCCTTATTTGAGATATTTAATCTTACTTAGAGTTCAGTTTTTGCAGTGTGCATTAGTATGTGATCGATACTAGCGTGAGGAAAAGGATATTTTCAGTTCCTCTTTATTTTTACAAACATGTTAGTTTTTGTTGTGTTGTATTTGCTTGATTTTGGATCAACTTTTGTGTTAGCGTAGCGCAGGAGGCCTAAATATTCATCAAAACAAGGCACGGGTTTTATTGAACTACTATACTTCATTGTTTTGGCCACTGTTACATTGAACACAGTTTGAACAATAACACTGGCCATGTCCACACGAACACGGAGAGTTTCAAAAACACATACTTTGGGTTAGAACGATCTCCATCCACACGTGTAGTCTCAAAACTGTCTATGTCTACACACAAACACATACACTTGCTGTCATGCGCATTTTGTCCGATCAGAAGCCCGAAAAAAGCAGCAATAGCTAACTTGGTGGCATTACACCTCCTATTATGTTTATTTTGATATACTTTAGACTAGGGTTGTACGGTATACCGGTAGATAGATAGATAGTACTTTATTGATTCCTTCAGGAGAGTTCCCTCAGGAAAATACTAGTATCAATCAATGTTTATTTATATAGCCCTAAATCACAAGTGTCTCAAAGGGCTGTACAAGCCACAACGACATCCTCGGTACAGAGCCCACATACGGGCAAGGAAAAACTCACCCCAGTGGGACGTCGGTGAATGACTATGAGAAACCTTGGAGAGGACCGCATATGTGGGTAACCCCCCCCCTCTAGGGGAGACCGAAAGCAACGGATGTCGAGTGGGTCTGACATAACATTGTGAAAGTCCAGTCCACAGTGGATCCAACACATCAGCGGGAGTCCAGTCCACAGCGGGGCCAACAGGAAACCATCCCGAGCGGAGACTGGTCAGCAGCGCAGAGATGTCCCCAACCGATGCACAGGCTAGTGGTCCACCCGGGGTCCCGGCTCTGGACAGCCAGCACTTCATCCATGGCCACCGGACCTATGCAACTCCCCCTCGCAAGGGACAGGGGAGAAGAGGAGAGAAGAAAAGAAACGGCAGATCAACTGGTCTAAAAAAGGGGGGGTCTATTTAAAGGCTAGATTATACAAATGAGTTTTAAGATGGGACTTAAATGCTTCTACTGACTTAAATGCTTCTACTGAGGTAGCATCTCTAACTGTTACCGGGAGGGCATTCCAGAGTACTGGAGCCCGAATAGAAAACGCTCTATAGCCCGCAGACTTTTTTTTGGCTCTGGGAATCACTAATAAGCCGGAGTTCTTTGAACGCAGATTTCTTGTCGGGACATATGGTACAATACAATCGGCGAGATAGGCTGGAGCTAAACCGTGTAATATTTTATACGTAAGTAGTAAAACCTTAAAGTCGCATCTTAAGTGCACAGGAAGCCAGTGCAAGTGAGCCAGTATAGGCGTAATATGATCAAACTTTCTTGTTTTTGTCAAAAGCCTTGCAGCCGCATTTTGTACCAACTGTAATCTTTTAATGCTAGACATAGGGAGGCCCGAAAATAATACGTTACAGTAATCGAGACGAGACGTAACGAACGCATGAATAATGATCTCAGCGTCGCTAGTGGACAAGATGGAACGAATTTTAGCGATATTACGGAGATGAAAGAAGGCCGTTTTAGTAACACTCTTAATGTGTGACTCAAACGAGAGAGTTGGGTCGAAGATAATACCCAGATTCTTTACCGAGTCTCCTTGTTTAATTGTTTGGTTGTCAAATGTTAAGGTGGTATTATTAAATAGATGTTGGTGTCTAGCAGGACCGATAATCAGCATTTCCGTTTTCTTAGCGTTGAGTTGCAAAAAGTTAGCGGACATCCATTGTTTAATTTCATTAAGACACGCCTCCAGCTGACTACAGTCCGGCGTGTTGGTCAGCTTTAGGGGCATGTAGAGTTGAGTGTCATCAGCATAACAGTGAAAGCTAACACCGTACTTGCGTATGATGTCACCCAGCGGCAGCATGTAAATACTAAAGAGTGCAGGGCCAAGAACCGAACCCTGGGGAACTCCGCACGTTACCTTGACATAGTCCGAGGTCACATTGTTATGGGAGACGCACTGCATCCTGTCAGTAAGATAAGAGTTAAACCAAGACAAGGCTAAGTCTGACATACCAATACGTGTTTTGATACGCTCTAATAAAATATTATGATCGACGGTATCGAAAGCGGCGCTAAGATCAAGAAGCAGCAACATAGATGACGCATCAGAATCCATCGTTAGCAATAGATCATTAGTCATTTTTGCGAGGGCTGTCTCCGTAGAGTGATTTGCCCTGAAACCGGATTGAAAAGGTTCACAGAGATTGTTAGTCACTAAGTGTTCATTTAGCTGCTGTGCAACAGTTTTTTCGAGAATTTTGGAAATAAACGGAAGGTGGGAGACCGGTCGGTAGTTTACCATGAGGTCAGGATCGAGGTTAGGTCTTTTGAGCAGAGGATGAATAACCGCTTTTTTGAATGCTAGGGGAACAGTGCCGGAGGAAAGTGATAAGTTTATAATATTTAACACTGATGGACCTAATAATACAAACAGTTCCTTGATAAGTTTCCCAGGAAGTGGGTCAAGTAAACATGTTGTTTGTTTTATCCCACTTACACGCTGTAATAATTCCTCTAATGTTATTTCATGAAAAATAGAGAGACTATTTTGGAGGGCAGTGTCCGTCGTATATACAGTCGTATTTGTGTTAATAGAGCCCAGTTGTAGCTGGGATGCGTTGTCTTTAATCTCCTTTCTAATGAGTTCAATTTTCTTATTAAAGAAATTCATAAAATCATCTGCCGAGTGGGTGGAGCTACTGGGAGGAGTCCCTTGTTGGGTTAGCGATGCTACTGTACTAAACAGAAATTTAGGATCGTTTTTGTTGAGGCGGATGAGATTTGAGTAGTATTTAGCTTTAGCTAAGGTAAGCATGCGTTTATAAGTTATTAAACTATCACTCCATGCTTGATGGAAAACCTCAAGTTTAGTCGCGCGCCATTTGCGTTCCAGTTTTCTACATGATAATTTATGAGCTCTAATTTCTTCTGTAAACCATGGGGTGCGCCTTTTAGGGGCCCTTTTTTGCTTTAGCGGTGCTATACTATCAATAATTTTGCACAAGGCATCGTCAAAGTTGTTAGTGAGTTTATCAATAGAGCCGACATAATTTGGGAATGGTGCTATTACCGAAGGCAGTAGGTCAGCAAGAGTCATCGTTGTGGCAGCATTAATGTTGCGGCCGCTATAGCAGTTATTATTATTAATAATAGTATAGTATCGCGGTACTAATGAATCAAAAACGGTGCAATACTCTGTTTTGAAAAGTACCGGTTCCCGGGCATGACGGCACGTCATGTCATTGCTGGTTTTACGAGCAGAGGAGCATGTTCGACACCGCACAATCACAGAGTACTTACAAGCAGACACGGTGTGTAGACAGAAAAGGGAGAACAGATGCATTTTGGCCTAAAAACTGACGATAAAGGTGAAGCTATAACACTGAAACGCCCTCATGGCGAGCTAGTAAACATCCATCCGCAGTCGGCAGTGTTTTTAGCTACTTCTAAATCACTACTCCTCGCCTCTATGGTGACAAATGAAGTATGTTTCTTATAAGTATCATCCCTGCAGGACGAGGAATAGCTAAACATGCTTCATTACACACCATAGGAGGATACAATAGCTCACCGGCATCACCGCTAACAAAAGCTAGCGCACCTGAATGTAAACAAATGCCATGGGTGGATCTGACATCCACTACAATAATCTAGTCAACACTACTATAATTACATCAATATTTTTTATCTTCACAAAATCCTTTTTTCCTTTTTTTTAAATTCATATTATGTTTAAAAACTCAGGAAAGACATCCCTGGACACAAGAGGACTTTGGAATATGACCAATGTATGATCCTGTAACTACTTGGTATCGGATCGATACCTAAATTTGTGGTATCATCCAAAACTAATGTAAAGTATCAAACAACAGAAGAATAAGTGATTATTACATTTGAACAGAAAATAACCAGATATTAACTGTAAATGAACAAGTGGATTAATAATTCATTTTTACAGCTTGTCCCTCATAATTTTGACAAAATAATAGAATGAGAAATGACACAATATGTTACTGCATACGTCAGCAGACAAATTAGGAGCCTTTGTTTGCTACCTTACTAATAAAAGACAAGTTGTCTAGCATGTTCACTATTTTATTTAAGGACAAAATTGTTCTTCGATTGCAATAAGAAACATATGTTTAATGTACCGAAGGTTTTTTGTTAAAATAAAGCCAATAATGCCATTTTTTGTGGTCACCTTTATTTAGAAAGGTATCGAAAAGTATCAAAATACATTTTGGTACCGGTATCGGGACAACCCTACTTTAGAATTATAACGTGTTCAGCAACTTGGTGATGTATTACATGTGCAGTGAAGTGTACATTATTTCTAATATCAGCATGCACTAACGAGCCAAGGAAACCCTTTTGCTGGTTTAAGTGCCTATATAAAGCGCACGGACGTTCGTGTGCTGCTGCAAAAGTCTCGTAGAATTATAAAGTATTTAATCATCGATATAGCTCATGTGCAATGAAGTGTCTTTAACATCAGTATGACAGTACCACATTACAAGGAGGACGCTACATCACGTTTTTCTTAGTTGCTTGGTCGCGCCTATCTCCATCTACACAAATGGAAGCAAGACACGTAAATTAACTTCATCATTTGTCGTTAAACAAGGACTAAAAACATAGATAATGTTGCACCTTTCAGGTATTCACTAGAAAAGCTTTGTTAAAATATATTCAAATTTTTTCAAATGTCTTAATTTTTTAACACAAAATAGGATGAAAAAAATGAATAACAAATTTAAGAATTAATAAGAAAAAAATGTGACTACATGTGTGGGATGTGGAATATATTTTAATTCCACTTGGTGTCACTGTTGTGTTTAGCCAACACATGGAAAACATCTAGATGCACGTACAACGTAATTTCCGCAATGTGCGTCATTTTCGCTTCTTTTTCTTGTTTAGAACGGCGGTCGAACAAATGAAATTAAATAGTATGTAGTGTTCAATGCAAATACCATGCAAATAGTGCCGTGATGCAAATATAAAATAATGACCCACAAATAATGGTGTGACCGTATAACTGGTACCACGGACTGGTATTGCAAATGGACAGGTGTTGCTATGTCAGTGGTCCCCAACCACCGTACCGATTGGCCGCACAAGAAATTAAAAAAAAAAATTAAAAATTTTTTTATTTATTTTTTAAATTAAATCAACATAAAAAACACAATATATACATTATCTATCAATATAGATCAATACAGTCTGCAGGGATACAGTCCGTAAGCACACATGATTGTATTTCTTTCTGGAAAAAAAATAAGAAAAATTAAAAAATGAAAATACACCCCCCTCCCCCCGGTCCGTGGGACAAATTTCCAAGCGTTGACCGGTCCGCAGCTACAAAAAGGTTGGGGACGTGACTGCAGACAACATTGGGTTACATTGAGTTCCTTACTTTTCTTTTACCCCGCCGCATACGCATCACTCTGATTTATTTTGTCAGAGAGAGACATACATATGTGTTACACCTGCTGTGACATAGGTTGTTTTGAGTTTTTCCTGTTGTCCTTAGTGTAGTGACTGCTTATGTAGTTGTATTTCTGCCCAAGCTGGAGGCGGAGCTGCGGGACACCCACAGCTGATTCTAATCAACTCTTCCTAATTATTCCCTTCAGTTGTATGTTTTATTGCTGGTTATTGTTTGATGCTGCATGCTATGCTTCACGTCCCCAGCTTGGTAAAGACCAAGACGGGCCTTCCAATGCCATCCTGGTAGCCCGCCTGTTTGCCTGCTCATCGTGTTTTTTAGTGTTAATAATAAAAAACTCGTCGCACTCACTGCTCTTGTCCTCTGCGATTTTTTGGATCCACCACCGTAACCCACAACAAATACGCATAATGTCCTGGTGGGTAGCAACTTAAAAAACTTTTTTGGAAGTGTTGTGAACGCAGCACACAAATGTCTGCGTGTGCCCAATAGAAACAAGGCAGTCAGCTAGGTCATGGAAGGTAACTCTCCATGGCAATGCTGCTATAGCTTTCACTCATTGAGAAATGTTTCTCTGCTTGAATCAAGCCGGGTCAATGTCCTGCCCCCGAGAGCCATATTTCCCACTGTGATTGGTAGGTTCGTTCAGCTCTGCACACAATGCTGTAAAGTGCCATTCATGTAAAACTTGCGGGCCGCTCTAATATTAAACTTTCATATTAAGGTGTTGGGGGGGTCGCAAAATATCGTCTCGTAGGCCGCAATTGGGCCGCAAGTTTGAGACCCCTGCACTTGATGGAGCCCTTACCACCAGTGGCAGATATAAGAGAGTATAGCCAACTAAACAACAGGCACCATCTTTGCTACCAAGAACGTGTGCGACTGTATGCAATTGCTGTCGTTTTGACGTCGGGTTTCCTGTTGAAATAAATCAAAATAATACGTCTATACTAGGGCTGGGCGATATGGCCTTATTTTAATATCGCAATATTTTAAGGCCTTATCGCGATACACTATATATATCTCGATATTTTGCCTTAGCCTTGAATGAACACTTGATGCATATAATCACAGCAGTATGATGATTCTATGTGTCTACATTAAAACTTTCTTCTTCATACTGCATTAATATATGCTCATTTTAAACTTTCATGCAGAGAAGGAAATCACAACTAAAAAAATCAGTATTTTTTTCATACGGTGTTGATCTGGAAATGTTTGCCTCGGCATTTTGATGGTGTGGGTGTGTGGCACCGAACGGAGATGTTGACATGCGGAGTAAGCACTCTTCATTCTCTAGCAGGTGACTTTTCAAATGATGATTGATTGATTGATGGAGACTTTTATTAGTAGGTTGCACAGTGAAGTACATATTCCGTACAATTGACCACTAAATGGTAACACCCGAATAAGTTTTTCAACTTGTTTAAGTCGGGGTCCACTTAAATTGATTCATGATACGGATATACAGGTATACTATCATATATACTATCATCATAATACAGTCATCACACAAGATAATCACATTGAATTATTTACATTATTTACAATCAGGGGTGTGGAGGGGGTGGGGGGTAGGATATGGACAGCAAGTAGTGGACATATAGAGAGAGAGAGAGAAAGAGAGCGAGAGAGAGAGAGAGAGAGATCAGAAGGCATAAGAAAAAGTATCTGCATTTGATTGTTTACATTTGATTATTAGCAATCCGGGGAGGGTGTTAGTTTAGGGTTGTAGCTGCCTGGAGGTGAACTTTTAGTGCGGTTTTGAAGGAGGATAGAGATGCCCTTTCTTTTATACCTGTTGGGAGCGCATTCCACATTGTGGCATAGAAAGAGAATGAGTTAAGACCTTTGTGAGTTCGGAATCTGGGTTTAACGTGGTTAGTGGAGCTCCCCCTGGTGTTGTGGTTATGGCGGTCATTTACGTTAAGGAAGTAGTTTGACATGTACTTTGGTATCAGGGAGGTGTAGCGGATTTTATAGACTAGGCTCAGTGCAAGTTGTTTAACTCTGTCCTCCACCTTGAGCCAGCCCACTTTAGAGAAGTGGGTAGGAGTGAGGTGGGATCTGGGGTGGAGGTCTAGAAGTAACCTGACTAGCTTGTTCTGAGATGTTTGGAGTTTAGATTTGAGGGTTTTGGAGGTGCTAGGGTACCAGGAGGTGCATGCGTAATCGAAAAAGGGTTGAACGAGAGTTCCCGCCAGAATCCTCAAGGTGCTTTTGTTGACCAGAGAGGAGATTCTGTAGAGAAATCTCGTTCGTTGGTTAACCTTTCTGATTACCTTGGTTGCCATTTTATCACAGGAAAGGTTAGCCTCTAGAATGGAACCTAGGTAGGTGACCTCATCTTTCCTGATGCTACATATTAACAGTAATGCTACTTTTAATAGCAACGCTTTCGCCCCACACTTGACAAATTACGATTGTCTGTTAGACATATTCCCATTTGAAGCCAAACCACCGCCAGACGATGGACCCCCTGCTGTTTTTTGAGGGAATTAATTATTCCTTCATTTGTTACCAGATTCAACCTTCTTTCTCTCATATTACCGCTCACACGGCTATGTTAGCATCACAGCTAACGTTAGCCATGCTGCTACCTCTTTGCTGCGCGCGGGCGTATACGTATGTGACGTGTGTAGAAGCTGCGCTTGATGTCTGTGAGAAGGAGAGACAGGAAAGAGCGAGGAGAGCCTGTAGTGTAATGCCAGCAGTTAAAAGCAACTGCGTGAGAACGTATACTCCAATATCACGATATAGTCATTTTCTATATTGCACAGAGACAAACCCGCGATATATCGCATATATCGATATATCGCCCAGCCCTAGTCTATACATAGTTCTAAACATTCTCCAGTTCATTAACTTACAATAAAACATGCTTTTATTTCGTGAAAGTGTAATTTTGCGGCCGTATTTGACGCATTCACGCAGTTTTTCTTGACCAGCAGGCACTCTAACACAGTGGTCCCCAGCCACTGGTCCGTGGATCGATTGGTACCGGGCCGCACAACAAATAAAAAAAACCCCAAAAAAACCCCAACAATGTTTTTATTTCTTTTTTAATTAAATCAACATAATTATTACTATTTCTGGTTCCTACATTATATATCAATATAGATCAATACAGTCTGCAGGGATACAGTTCGTAAGTACACATGATTGTATTTTTTTATGACACAAAAACAAAACAAAAAACATATATTCCATATATTTAGCAATTATTCAGACTCCTCGAGATTCTATTTTTCTAAAAAGCAGCTCGTGACAAATCTACTTTTTCAGTTCTTGGACAGTTTGAGACAAGTACATACGCTCTTCTCATTAAAGAATGTGAAAATCTAATGTTGGAGGAAGGCATGTCTAACTGTGTGTGTCCTTCCTCTACAGTGGACAGCAGACCTGCAGCCCTGTATACTAAGCCGGAGAACGAGCTTTTTATCATGAACTGTGATATAGATGGTATGTCAGTTCAGGATGATGTCATGATGATGTAGTGTGGTGGTGTAGTGATTGTACGTCTGTCTCTTGTAGGGGACATGGAAAACCAGGTGGAGATGGAGGAGAAGACGAGGCTTATAAATCAGGTGTTAGAGCTTCAGCATACACTTGAAGGTAATTAATGATACCTTATTCTGTATGAACTACAGTACACTTTCATGTACTGTTATTGTGAATGCAGCCAATTAAATCCCACCCGCTGTTTGCTTCAGATCTTTCAGCGCGCGTGGATGCAGTGAAAGAGGAGAACTTGAAGTTGAAGTCGGAGAACCAGGTCCTTGGGCAGTACATTGAGAACCTCATGTCTGCGTCCAGCGTCTTTCAGACCACCGACACCAAGAGCAAACGGAAATGAGGTGTAGACTTCTGTTCTGCGTCTCTGAAACATTTCAATCTCTACTTCTTGGTCTGGGTACTTGTTTACTTACTTAGCTAGTTAGTATGTTGGCAATATAACTTTCAGGAAAGGTCAGAAATGGGATAAGAAACAAGTGATTATATTTAGTGCCTGATCCGCATCCTTTCTACTACGTTACCGTACATTACAAGATTCAAAGACAGTGAATGACTGTCAAGAGGGTTCAGTCTGTTTCTGCTATAAATGGCTAAAGAAAAATGGTTGGCACATTTGTCAAAAATGTTATGAAAAAACATGATTACATTTTGGGGCTGATCCAGATCACCGTTGGGATTCAGGACTTTTTTTTTTTTTACTATTGGGAGGTAGTGCCTGGCTGAGGTCTTCGCTCTCTGAGTGCTTTTGTAGTTCTTATATTTGTTATTTTGGATGTCCTGCAGACGATTATGAAATGCTTCAAATAGACGTGTGTTTATGCCTGTCAAAGCCGCACGTATTTGCACATTTTGAGCATGCGCCGACTAAAGTGCGTGATTACAGCACATATAAAAAAAACAAAAAACATCAGAAATAAACAAGAAACGGCTCGCTTCCTTTATCCTCAACAATGTCAACTGCTATTATTGGAAATGAAACAAACCTAACAATGACAACAATTTTATTGCAAACGGCATAATGTAACGACAAAAATCTGAAACGTACTTGCAGGAGACAGAATTAGGGGTTTGAGGGGAAGTGGGTGTGTGTGTAGTAAGGTATTTAAGGACAGCACATGTAAAGGAGAAAAGATTGGGTGCCACTCTTTTTGTTACTGCATGCTTTCCTTAACTACATATTACATCTTGTATACCACTTCAGTTTATCTTATACCGTATCATATTAAATACATGTCAAATTCACTCAGGAGCCAAGCGCGTCATTCAAGAGACAAACTCATTCTTATCCCTCCAGCGACCACCGGGAATGTGGCCGTTACATAAAGTAAACAAAAAATCAGACAAACGGGTACGGATCACCATGCAAGGACAAATTGGAGCAAAGAGCCACAGCTAAGTCAGAAAATACGCCACGTCACTTTTCACCTGGCAGCAGGCAGGACCTCCTGTTGTTTTTTTTTTTTTTCATGAATATTTGTAGTCCACTGTGGCTTCATGCAGGAGGGAGACGTGATTAAGCACGTAACACAACTTGTTCTTGCTGTCATTAGCGTAACGAGGGGCAGCTGACTTTGGGCAGCTGCAACGCTTGCTGGACTGGTTGTGGACTTTTTTTGACACTGCATTTAAATTCAGAGTATGATGTCTGAATACTCCAAGGTGAAATGTTTGGTGGAGAAAAACGCACAGAATTCTTTTCTCCCGGACTTTACGATCATCTGCTCATAGAAGAGCAGGGAAGTTGGCAGTGTTTGCATGACTACAAACATAATTACATGAAAAACATGCTTTGGAGGCAGGAAAGGTGAGGTTGAGCAGGAAAAAAGAACAAATCACAATAGCAAAGACCAAAATGTAGTTCAGTAACATGGCAACAAAAGGACAAAACTGCAGGCTCAAGTGCTGTTAAAGGGGATGGTGATCAGGAAGCTACTTGTGCCAGTTTAGGTGAAAGAGGAGGAGCATCTGCAAGCGCTGGAGGTGATTCACAGCAGGAAAGGTGGACTTTGTACAAATAGGACTGTAATAGGTTCTACAGAAAATGGACCACTGATAGGTAACATTGAATGTGAAGCCAAAGCAGTAAACATTGATCAACAGCAAAAGGACCACACTCAATCAACTACGTAATTGCCACCAGGACTTTGCAGAGGAGCATATCAAAACATCTGCCAAGTTGTTAAAATGACACTACCACACACACACATCTACCAATAAAAGATATGACTATCACCACCTCAAATAGAAACAGTGAAACAGCGACTTCACCACTTGACAAAGAGCCACCCTGCAAACCTGCTGTTTACCACTAAACAGACAGCACACATCATAAGCAACACAAGGGACATCATTTGGTACAAAGCCATCACCATTCTGCCTTGCGTTTTACAAGCTCCAGTGCAGGTTCACCCACATGGAGAAGGTTGGAGTGCTGGATGGAGTGGGGGAAGATGCCCAGTACATCAAGGTTTGGAGCCGTTACAAAACTTTGAGGAAGCCAAAAAGAGCTTTAAGAGTTTTCAGGAAGAGGAAGAGCAGTTAAAGGTAGTTAAGGACAGCACGTGGTCAAAAGTTTACATACACTTGTAAAGAACATAATGTCATGGCTGTCTTGAGTTTTTAAAACTCTTATTTTTTTGTGATAGTGATTGGAACCAATACTTTGTTTGTCACAAAAAACATTCATGAAGTTTGGTTCTTTCATGAATTTATTATGGGTTTACTGAAAATGTGACCGAATCTGCTGGGTCAAAAGTATACATACAGCAATGTTAATATTTGGTTACATGTCCCTTGGCAAGTTTCACTGCAATAAGGCGCTTTTGGTAGCCATTCACAAGCTTCTGGTTGAATTTTTGACCACTCCTCTTGACAAAATTGGTGCAGTTCAGCTAAATTTGTTGGTTTTCTGACATGAACTTGCTTCTTCAGCATTGTCCACATGTTCTCAATGGGGTTTGAGTCAGGACTTTGGGAAGGCCATTCTAAAACCTTAATTCTAGCCTGATTTAACCATTCCTTTACTACTTTTGACGTGTGTGTCATAGTCCTGTTGGAACATCCAACTGCGCCCAAGACCCAACCTCCGGGCTGATGATTTTAGGTTGTCCTGAAGAATTTGGAGGTAATCCTCTTTTTTCATTGTCTCACTTCATTTATAAACTTTAGACAAGCCTTAAAATGTCGCTTCTGGAGCAAGGGCTTCCTTCTTGCATGGTAGCCTCTTAGTCCATGGCGACGTAAAACACGCTTCACTGTGGACACTGACACCTGTGTTCCAGCAGCTTCCAAATCATTGCAGACCTGCTTTTTGTTGGTTCTCAGTTGACTCTTGATCATCCTGACCAATTTTCTCTCAGCAGCAGGTGATAGCTTGCGTTTTCTTCCTCATTGTGGCAGTAACAAAACTGTGCCATGCACTTTATACTTACAAACAACACAGCACAGTTGCTCTTGGGACCTTAAGCTGCTTTGAAATGGCTCCAAGTGACTTTCCTGACTTGTTCAAGTCAATGATTAGTTTTTTCAGATCTGTGCGGAGTTCCTTTGACTTTCTGATTGTCGTGTTTGTAACCGAGTCTAATGACTGCATCACACGAGCCCTATTTAAATGGGCTCAGAGAAGTCAACAGGTGTCATCAATCATAACCACTCACATGAAGTTAAAGGCCTACTGAAACCCACTACTACCGACCACGCAGTCTGATAGTTTATATATCAATGATGAAATCTTAACATTGCAACACATGCCAATACGGCCGGGTTAACTTATAAAGTGACATTTAAAATTTCCCGGGAAATATCCGGCTGAAACGTCGCGGTATGATGACGTATGCGCGTGACGTAGTCAGTTTAACGGAAGTTATGGTACCCCGTACAATCCTATACAAAAAGCTCTGTTTTCATTTCATAATTCCACAGTATTCTGGACATCTTTTGCAATTTGTTTAATGAACAATGAAGGCTGCAAAGAAGACAGTTGTAGGTGGGATCGGTGTATTAGCAGCGGACTACAGCAACACAACCAGGAGGACTTTGTTGGAGAGCAGACGCGCTAGCCGGCGACCTCACCTTGACTTCCTACGTCTCCGGGCCGCCAAACGCATCGGGTGAAGTCCTTCGTCCTTCCGCCGATCGCTGGAACGCAGGTGAGCACGGGAGTTGATGAGCAGATGAGGGCTGGCTGGCGTAGGTGGAGAGCTAATGTTTTTAGCATAGCTCTGTGCGGTCCGGTTGCTAAGTTGCTAAGTTAGCTTCAATGGCGTCGTTAGCACAGCATTGTCCACGGTTTAATAGTATTGTTGATTTTCTATCTATCCTTCCAGTCAGGGGTTTATTTTTTTTGTTTCTATATGCAGTTAAAGTACGATGCTATCACGTTAGCTCGTAGCTAAAGCGTTTCGCCGATGTATTGTCGTGGAGATAAAAGGCACTGAATGTCCATTTCGCGTTCTCGACTCTCATTTTCAAGAGGATATAGTATCCGAGGTGGTTTAAAATACAAATCCGTGATCCACAATAGAAAAATGAGAGAGTGTGGAATCCAACGAGCCAGCTTGTACCTAAGTTACGGTCAGAGCGAAAAAAAATATGTATTTCACTGCATTCTAGTCCGTCACTCTAACGTTCCTCGTCCACGAATCTTTCATCCTCGCTCAAATTAATGGGGTAATGGTCCGAATCGCTCTAGCTGCGTTGAAAACAATAGGAAAATATGAGGGAGTGAACAACTGACAACGTCACGCTACTTCCGGTAGGGGCAAGGTTTTTTTTTATCAGAGACCAAAAGTTGCGAACTTTATCGACGTTGTTCTATACTAAATCCTTTCAGCAAAAATATGGCAATATCGCAAAATGATCAAGTATGACACATAGAATGGATCTGCTATTCCCGTTTAAATAAAAAAAAATTCATTTCAGTAGGCCTTTAAGAGGCCATGCCATGAAGCTGATTTGATTGTAACTTTTCTACATAACCAAAATTGATAATGTATGTTGCTGTATGTATACTTTTGACCCAGCAGATTTGGTCCCATTTTCAGTAGACCCATAATAAATTCATAAAAGAACCAAACTTCATGAATGTCTGTCGGAGCCTTCATTCATTGGAATGTTACAATATGATGAAGCAGATAGATTACACTTTTAAGCCGCAAATTTTTGGTCTGAACATTCTGTGGTTTTGAAGGCACAGAAATTATATAAAAGGATATTTGTTCGCCAAGTAGGGACTTTGAATTAATCTTATACAGTTCTCACATATTTAGTCTTCCATATTTATATCTGCTGTGCGCATTAATCCAAAAAACAGAAATGACAATACTGCAGGTTGGTAAAATATAAATTATTAAAAGTGATTCAGTGTGCACAGTACAGTTGGCTTAGTACTGACTCATCATTTTTACCATATGACATGACAAAGCTCAAATATTCTGAGTAAAAAGAGTTAAATTTATACTTTTATTACAGCTATGTAGCAAACTTTGTGTGCAAACTTTTTGAAAGAGAGAAGTGGATAATATTGTCTTCGTTATTTCCAGACAATACTGCACTGTCAAAATACTATGTACACCGTCTAATAAGCATACCGTATTTTTCGGACTATAAGTCGCAGTTTTTTTCATAGTTTGGCCAGCTTATACTCAGGAGCGACTTACAGTATGTGTGAAATTATTAACACATTACCGTAAAATATCAAATAATATTATTTATCTCATTCACGTAAGAGACTAGACGTATAAGATTTCATCGGATTTAGCGATTAAGAGTGACAGATTGTTTGGTAAACGTATAGCATGTTCTATATGTTAAAGTTATTTGAATGACTTACCATAATGTTACGTTAACATACCAGGAATGTTCTCAGTTGGTTATTTATGCGTAATATAACGTACACTTATTCAGCCTGTTGTTCACTATTCTTTATTATTTTAAATTGCCTTTCAAATGTCTATTCTTGGTGTTGGGTTTTATCAAATAAATTTCCCCAAAAAAGGGGAAGTGCGACTTATATGTTTTTTTCCTTCTTTATTATGCATTTTCGGCTGGTGCGACTTATACTCCGGAGCGACTTATACTCCGAAAAATACGGTACTTGATCCATGTAGTGTAAATGCAGCATGTCTTTCATAACAGACAAGAGCGACCTTTGACAAACTAAATAAATAAAGTAAACTAAGTATTTACTGTGTTTTCCTTGTCAAAGTGGTTTGTGATTTCATAACCTATATTTCCATATTCTTGTTTTTCTATTCTAGGACATCCTGTCTCCTCCTCCAACCACCTGACATGTCGGTGAGCTGCTGGAGCAAACCGGAATCTATCACGAAAACTATTGGCGCTTTTTAAAAATTATTTATTGTCCTGTTTGGAAGTCATGTCCGCACATTGCATGATCTTGTTTTGTTCTACTGCCCAGCTGTTCCTGTAAAATGGTTATTATTGTTATGGCATTGCCACTTTTGTTAATTCATAATAGTCTTCAAATAAAACTGTATTAATAAGTTGTCCGTTTTTAACCGTGCTGGATACAAAATAAATGAGTGAAGTGCTGAATAGATTTTAAGAGGCAGGAAGTAGGGGTGAGATGCTTTCTACTGTGAGGCTGCCAGAATAAAAGCATTGATTATTATGGATACAATCAAGGCTGCCTGCAAACAAGAGGGAAGGTGCTTAGAAAAAAAGGTGTCCATTAAAAACAAGCAAGAACACTGCAAAATTGTACTTTTTGTCAAAATATTTTTTTACTTTGTGTGTTAACAATGATAAGAATGGGTGTAAAGGGATCGATAGCTGGGATTCATTAAGTTATTTTGATATGTTTAAGTTGTAGTAAATGTTTTGAGTACAGTAGATATCCTGCACTGTTCATTTCATTTTGTTTTTAATAAAAGCTCAAGATCAGTACTCACTCTCAAGTTCTTGTCAGCAGTCTAGGGTGGGCCAAATGGGACAAAAATATTTAAATAATTACTGAAATGTCACATATACATCAAAAAGTATAATTTTACATTAAATTAATGACACATTTCGAATGTGTCATTAATTTAATGTAAAATTATACTTTTTATTTGTATTATTTCACAATTTAATATTCATGTTATTTAATTATCTCAACTTAATTCACAATTGTATTCATTTCATGAAGATGAGAGACAAGCGGTAGAAAATGGATGGTGTGTCAGCACATCAAACTCAATGGGCGGATCTTAACACTGGGTACAAAGGAGCCGAATTTCCTCCTTATAGAGCCGTTTCTGCGACACATGCCACCACACGTCCAGACGTCGCTCGGTGATACAGCTATCACAGAGTCCCTGTGCACCCTGCAGACATCCCTTGGCGGATCAAACACCTCACTTTCTCCATGTGCAAGGTGGCCAAGCTGTGGTCCGCCCGTCAACGGCAACTTATTGTTCATTTCGAAGTACGCCACAGACACCCGACAGGTCCAACGTGGCTGCGGACTACCTCTCCAGACCGATCGTCAGCATGGGGTGTGGAACAGGCCTCTGACCGCCGGATTCAGATGCTCAGAGGTGCGGACGCTGGACTGATGGGGGTCAGGCTGCGATGCGATCTCTTAACTGGCCAGTCTAGGCCACTCCAGTTGGCTGGAGTCGGCCATTTTTTAGGTTCTGCGAGGCTTGTGGCTCAGGAGTTCGTCTGGAGGAGGCTGAAAAAGTGCACCCTTCACACACGGAAGCTGTCCATCTTGCATCAACATCGTCCACTGACGTGGCCCGGGCGTTCATCAGCAAGTGGGTCGAGCGCTTCGAACATCTGACCAGGGTGCGCAGTTTACCTCAGATATCTGGAATGAGGTCGCCGGGGGTCAAGCTGCACCGCATGCCACTCCGAGGCTAACGGTTTGTGTGAGTGATTTCACCGCTCCATGATGGTCTGCCCTGCGTGCCAGTTTGACTGACGGCAACTGGGTGGATAAACTCCCCTGGGTCATGCCAGGCCTCAGAACCGCCTCCCAAGAAGACCTGCAACACTCGTCTCCCGAGCTTGTTTACGGCCAGGTACTGCCAGTTCCTGTGGATTTCATTCCGGATGCCAATACACCCTGGTCTGTGACCAGACAGCAGTCTTCCCTGCTGGAGGCTACTATACCAGGGCATTCACCTGAGGCCACAATAGCATTCACACCTGTCCCCACGTCACAGCACGGCATCCATGTTTCCTGGCTGCGCTCGGTGGATTTCGTCTACATTCGTGGACTATTGCACCGTCCCTACGACGGGATGTTCAAAGTCCTACAGCACTGGGATAAGAGCCTGGTTGTGGACGTTGGGGGTCCATTGATAGGATTAAGCGTGCCTACTTGGATGTTATTTAAGTGTAACATTATTCTTGCTGATGGGACAATATACTGCAGGGAAGTGGCATACGGTGAGGCGTGCAGTACTTTGGCTCGCCATAGGGGCGTGAATGTAAGCTGACAGATGCAAACTCGTGTATAAAGAGCATGCCAACTCAATTTCAGATTTCAGTCCATCTCCTAAATGATTGGTCAAAAGGCACTCACGTGACTACAAGGGCTATATATATATACTATGCTACGGCTGGAACTATGCATACACTCCACTTCATTCGACATATTTTTTAGTTTACCGCATGTCCCCCTCAGGGTCGCGGGGGTGGCTGCAGCCTACCCCAGCTGCATTCGGGCGGAAGGCGGGTTACAGCCTGGACACTATCTATATATACATATATAGTGTTCCCTCGTTCCCACCTTTTGCAGTTATTACAGCTTCAATTCTTATGGGAAGGCTGTCCACAAGTTTGCGTGGTGTGTTTATAGGAATTTTCGACCGTTCTTCCAAAAGCGCATTGGTGAGGTCACACACTGATGTTTTTCGATAAGGCCTGGCTCTCAGTCTCCGTTGTAATTCATCCCAAAGGTGTTCTATCGGGTTTAGGTCAGGACTCTGTGCAGGCCAGTCAAGTTCATCCACACAAGACTCTGTCATCCATGTCTTTATGGACCTTGCTTTGTGCACTGGTGCAGTCATGTTGGAAGAGGAAGGGGCCTGCTCCAAAATGTTTCCACAAGATTGGGAGCATGGAATTGTCCACATTGTTTTAGTATAATGGAGCATTCAAAGTTCCTTTCACTGGAACTAAGGGGCCCAACTCCTGAAAAACAACCCCACACCATAATTCCCCCTCCACCAAATTTCACACCCGGCACAATGCAGTCCGAAATGAACCGTTCTCTTGGCAACCACCAAACCCAGATTCGTCCATCAGATTGCCAGATGGAAAAGCGTGATTCATCACTCCAGAGAACGCGTCTCCACTGTTTGAGTCCAGTGGTGATGTGCTTTACACTACTGCATCCAAAGACTATAAAAATGGGAGCCATTAACTCCCTGCTTGGCACTCAGCATCAAGGGTTGGAATTGGGGGTTAATGCACCAAAAATTATTCCCGGGCGCGGCACTGCTGCTGCCCACTGCTCCCCTCACCTCCCAGGGGGTGCACAAGGGGATAGGTCAAATGCAGAGGACAAATTTCACCACACCTAGTGTGTGTGTGACAATCATTGGTACTTTAACTTATGGCTTAGATGCAGCTGTCGGCCATGGAAACCCATTCCATGAAGCTCTCTGCGTACTGTACGTGGGCTAATTGGAAGGTCACATGAAGTTTGGAGCTCTGTAGCAACTGTCTGTGCAGAAAGTCGGCGACCTCTTTGCACTATGCGTCAGTTTACATCGCCTACCACTTGGTGGCTGCGTTGCTGTTGTTCCCAAACTCTTCCTTGTTTTTATAATAAAGTTGACTTTGGAATATTTAGGAGCGAGGAAATTTCACGACTGGATTTGTTTCACAGGTGGCATCCTATGACAGTTCCACGCTGGAAATGACTGAGCACCTGAGAGCGGCCCATTCTTTCACAAATGTTTGTAGAAGCAGTCTCCATGCCTAAGTGCTTGATTTTATACACCAGTGGGCGGGCCAAGTGATTAGGACACCTGATTGTAAACATTTTGATGGGTGGCCAAATACTTTTGGCAATATAGTACAGTACTGTAAACAAAATGAAAAAGAAAAAACATCCTGTAAATGAAAAAAGTGTGTAAACCAAAAAAAATATATGAACAAAAACGGGGGGAAAAATCGACACAGATTTCACGTAGAGCGGATATTTTTTGGAACGTAACCACAGCGTTAAATGAGGGAACACCGTATACACAATTATATATAATGAGTATAGGCCAAACGTTTAGACACGCCTTCTCATTTCAATGAGTTTTCTTTATTTTCATGACTGTTTACATTGTAGATTGTCACTGAAGGCATCAAAGCTATGACACCTATGAATTGAAAACCATTTCAGGTGACCTCTTGAAGCTCATCGAGAAAATGCCAAGAGTGTGCAAAACAGTAATCAGAGCAAAGTGTGGCTATTTTGAAGAAACTAGAATAGAAAACGGGCAGCACGGTGGAAGAGGGGTTAGTGCGTCTGCCTCACAATACGAAGGTCCTGAGTAGTCGTGAGTTCAATCCCGGCCTCGGGATCTTTCTGTGTGGAGTTTGCATGTTCTCCCCGTGACTGCGTGGGTTCCCTCCGGGTACTCCGGCTTCCTCCCACCTCCAAAGACATGCACCTGGGGATAGGTTGATTGGTAACACTAAATTGGCCCTAGTGTGTGAATGTTGTCTGTCTATCTGTGTTGGCCCTGCGATGAGGTGGCGACTTGTCCAGGGTGTACCCCGCCTTCCGCCTGATTGTAGCTGAGGTAGGCTCCAGCGCCCCCTGCGACCCCGAAGGGAATGAGCGGTAGAAAATGGATGGATGGATGGGTAGAATAGAAAACATGTTTTCAGTTATTTCACCTTTTTTTGTTAAGTACATACTGTAACTCCACATGTCTATTCATAGTTTTGATGCCTTCAGTGACAATCTACAATGGAAATAGTCATGAAAATAAAGAAAACGCATTGAATGAAAAGGTGCCAAACATTTGGCCTGGACTGTATGTATGCATATATATGCATAGACTTAATATGCATTTCATACACATACAGTACATACAAATGTGTGTATATATTATATATATTATACATATATACATACACACACACACACACATACGCATACATATGTATACAGTATATAGTCGAGGTTTCTGTGGTTTATCCGTTATACAGTGCTCAATACCGGGGTAAAGCGGAATATACGTTAGGTCAGAAAAAACACAGGCTATATCATCCCTACAAGCCTGTTTCGCAGGTTTCCCTATATTGTCCATTATATACATATATATATATATACATATATATATATATGTATATATATACATACATACAGTATATACATACATACTTATACACACATATAAATACATATACACACATATTATGTATATATATATATATATATATATATACACACACACATATATATTTATATATATATATATATATATATACGTATATATATATATATATATATATATACGTATATATATATATATATATACACACATATATATATATATATACATACATATATATATATATATACACACATATATATATATATACATACATATATATATATATATATATATATACATATACATATGTATATACATATATATATATATATATATATATATATATATATATGTATACACATATATATATATATATATATATATATATATATATATATATATATATATATATATATATATATATATATATATATATATATATATATATATATATATATATATATATATATATATATATATATATATGTGTGTGTATATGTATATATATATATATACACACATATATGTGTATATGTAGGCCAGCAGTAAGCCGAGTCCGCAATCCATGTTGAGGCACCACTGAGTGACGTGCCTCAACTGGCTGCTGATCACAGCAAGTCTCTTCTCAGTATTTGAACGGCAAATGTGAAAATTCAGCGATTTTGAATAAAAATAATCTAAAACTGGTGAAGTTAAATGGAAAATAACTTTATAGTATAATCACTGGATACATATAACAATTTAAATTTTTTTTTTTCTTTTTACATTTTTTTTCTTTCCATGATTGCACGTGAGGCCCCGCCTCACCTGCCTCCAGTGACTGCACGTCACTGATATATACATATATACACACACATATATATATATATATATATATATACATACATATATACACATACATATATACACATACATACATACATATATATATACATACATATATACACATATACAAACCCCGCTTCCATACGAGTTGGGAAATTGTGTTAGATGTAAATATAAACGGAATACAATGATTTGCAAATCCTTTTCAACCCATATTCAATTGAATGCACTACAAAGACAAGATATTTGATGTTTAAACTCATAAACTTTTTTTTTTTTTGCAAATAATAATTAACTTAGAATTTCATGGCTGCAACACGTGCCAAAGTAGTTGGGAAAGGGCATGTTCACCACTGTGTTAGATGGCCTTTCCTTTTAACAACACTCAGTAAACGTTTGGGAACTGAGAAGACACATTTTT